>NW_014556488.1:1410680-1414923 GCF_001313825.1 Dinoponera quadriceps
CCCCCCCCCCCCTTCACCTTTTTTTCTATTATATTATTTACGATTGTTGCGACAACGGAAACGAATCTTAGTGCAATGACCTTATTTACCGGAACTCTTATTAATTTGTGTACATATTTATACAGGACGGTTTTAAGTGTAACATAATTCCGCACACGGCTTAATTAGCGCGACGCGAGATATATATATGTGTATATATATATATGTGTGTGTGTGTGTGTGTGTGTGTGTNTATACATACGTATGATCTTTTATCCGACGCGGGCGAGCTCCCCTTTAACTTTTTTAGCAATCAGACTTTAGGAGTACGATGTACGGGGTTTGCCCCGGTGTAAACTTGCCGACTCGATTCGGCGCAACTATTTCGCACGTGCATATTGTTACGGAGTGAGCCTCGACGGAAAAAAACCGTCATCGCGAGAAAAATTCGAACAGTGTTGAGGAAATGCCGCATATGTTAATATATCGACATATTATGTTCACCGACACACGTGAAAAAAAACACACACACACACACACACCAAACAACGATCACGCTACTGTTTCGTAAAATATCGATATCACGTTAATTGTACAATCGAATGCCGATTCGATACTTATTCAACGAGAAAGATCTTGTATATTATATTGTAAAATATATTTTTATCGCTTTTCCTCTCTATCTATCTAACTGTATCTTCTCTTTCTGTCTGTCATCTCTGTCATTTCTCTGTCGGCCTACATCTCTCTCTCTCTCTTTCTTTCTCTTTTTTCTCTTATTTTCTCTCTATCTCTATCTCTCTTTCTGTTTCCCGGTTTCATTATTTATATCGCGTACAAATTCCTCCCGCCTCTATGCCGATCGCCGATCGGCCGTACTGTTAATACTGTATTGCCATTATGTAATGCCATGCCGCCGAAGCCTTGCCATTTCGTATTTATTCGTTCTCGGAGTCTAAAGCTTTTACTTTTTTTACTTTCAATACTCGCGCACAATGCACGAAATCGTGCCGGACACGTACGACAATTCTTTCGCAACTTTGAAAAGGTACAACGCGCCGCCGGTGAAGAAGCGTTAGTTTATAAATATAATCATTAAGGTGAAATATACGACATTTATATCGAAATGCGCTGTGTACGTTCCTTCCTGGACTCACAATGCGTTTCTCCCCGCCGGGAACGGATACCACCTGTGGATTCGTGTGCGAGGGTTTGCATACAGATTATGGATAATTAGATGTCGAGGAAACTGAGAGAGAGAGAAAGAGAGCGTTACATTGAAATCGCTTGCGTTTCATCATCTCCGTTGTGATTTTGTTGCAAAATATTTAAAGCTACGTCCAACAGCATTAGTTCCGTGTGACGTCAGAAGCGAGAAGTGATGGACAGTAAAGTTAATTTCTTGCGACACAGATTTATTTTTTGATTTTCCATGAAAAACATAACAGTTTCATAATCCTGGAATCTGTGAAATATGCGGCAAACTAAAATGTCTGTCCGATGTATGTAGGTTACTAAATAAATAATTCCGTAAACAATCACTCGAATTCGCCACTTAATAGTGGAGATATCAAAGAGGCCACCTTCTCCTCAATATTTTTTCAGCCTTTCTCAACTGTCACGGCCGCCTGAGATTAGCTGAAAAATATATCATTATTCCAGGAATTATTTTACGATTCTGCGTGACATATCGAACAGACAAAGTTTTCCAGGTATATTTTACAGGTTTCAGTATTACAACATAGTCGATGGAGATCGAGCCGAGTCTTAATTTGGTTAAAAAATGTCAACATTCATGTCGTAATTCTTCCGACAGTACGCGAAAGCGCAAGGTAAAAACACCAATGCATGAACACGTACTTAACTCTTGACATTCTTTGTTTTGACCTTTAAACTTTGAACGTAAAATATATGCTCATGTTCAATATTTGTATATATATATTCTATGCTGAAAGTTTAAACATCCATATTTAAAGATCAAAACGACAAGAGTGTCCTGAGTTAGGTACGTGTCCATGCATTTACCTTAATGATTTTTATCTCAAGTGTGTTTGGTAGACGTCAGTCAGTTTATTGCGATATTATGAGAATAAATAAGAGAGACACGTGTATTGCACACACGTCGTACTCCATATATATATATATATATGCATGATCACTGCACGTATATCTCGGTGCTCGGCGTATTTGCTGCTCTATAAATGACGGATATGCAATTCAAATCAGGTCGCGTTTGTATATCCGATTTAATAATCGCGATTATGTTATTATACATAATAATCTCCGCGTGTCGCTCGTTCTTATTAATCTAATAACGAAATATCATTCCTTCAGAATGTGTATGATAGATCCTCTTAGCTAATGAGTTTAATTGCTCGACATATTATTGGGCGTGTCGCGTAGCTAGTGGGAACTCGAGCGAGCAATCTTGCTTCTCGAATGTGTGTGTGTGTATGTGTGCTCTATGGTGTGTGTGGGTGGCGCGCGACAGCTAAATTATACAAACACCGATTAAATATCATGTTCGTGCTGTGAATTCGCGTGATACCTTTACGAGCAATATCGGCCGCTTCTGACGCCAAGGAAAATCGTGGCGTGCTGCATATTAATGAGTCACCTAAAGCAACCGTGAGATATTAATATCACCGAAATGGCCGATCGTCGGCGCACTCGCGGAGCGATACATCACGCCAACGCACTGTGGTCCGAGTTTGATATTTCTTGGCCAAAAATAATTTTTTCAAGTTTCACCTGAAGTTGATATAAATGCAATTTTATAATGTCCCAGTACTTTTGTACGTAGAATAGCAAGTGGAGTTGATCGCACTATAAGCAAACATAGAGAAACGTTAAAAAATAATTTACTGCATTTTGCAAATGCACCAATGTGCAATGATTAATATTAATAATCGATTTCTCTTATTATGTAAAAAAGCGTTAAGGTGACGTTATCAAAAAGTGAATAGTTCATGAGATATTTCATATCTCGTGCTAAAAATCTGAGAAATCTGAAACATCTGAGACATTTTCTCATATCTATATTATCTATATTTTCTGAAATATTTGCTTGTTAAGATTAAAATGAACCATCCTATATATATTTAATAGGCTAAAAGCCTATAACGTACTATAAAGTAAGTATTTTTACACTATATTGTATTCTTCTTATTTCTGAAGCGAGATAATAACTAGATTTGTGGTTGAAATAAGCGTAACCTTACGATGCAAGTGTTTTCTTGCCAATATTTCAAGGAAGGTTTTAAAAATTTCTGAAAAAAAATTACAGTCGTGTAATAATCGTTAGCATTTACACTACCAAATTCTGTTTTATTCGTTTTGCGCTTTTAGAAAACAACTGACCTTTTTCAAATCCGTGTAACGAGTCCTATCAGCCTTTATATGAAGTTTAGGGAGAATTCGAAAATGAAAATTATTCAACCAAATGATATATAAAATCTTTCTCAAAATGATATAAATTTTTTTCTTATTGAAGAATACCATAAAAGAAAAAATGATTTTAGAAGAAACCGTTATAAAAAATGGAACAATTTTGTATTTATCTAGAAAAAATTAGATAAATGTTGAGTCGCTTACAAATAGTTACTTTTCTTTAAAGATTACATTTTCTGTATACAAGAAATCATTTTTATCAAGATTCGGAATTTTGGCCGAAAATCTTCACTTTCAGACCACTGTGCGTCGGCACTGAAAGAATGCGGCTTCATCTCGCGTGTATATCTGTGTGAATATGTGCGGCACATATTTTTAACGAAGGTTCTCGCATACGTCGCTTCGTGTGCAGGAAAAGCGCCATATCGATCTTTTCAGCTGTCCTAAAATACTTATTCTCGCCCACACCGTCCGTTCGTTTCTGATATGTGCGCATTTTCCGCTTGCCGGTTCGGCCGAGATCTACCTCGATCTGCCGTCCTGTCAATTCTCCGATTCGTCCGTGGATTCGTTCCGTGGACTCACCCGTTGAAACCGATCGAGGCACTAAGCTTGCTTCGTGTTTTCGACTTCGAGGAACGACGGTCGAGAGTAGGGTTGGACATTCACGTGTAAAATAAATATTGTGCACGTTGTGCTCTGTTACATTGTCTACTTAGAAGTTAGTATAGACATGACGTAGACAATACGTAAATCATGTGGACTTAATCTTAAAATCTACTGCACAATCCTGTGTCGAGAGTCTGCCGACGTGATATCTCTCGAACGTTTTCCTCGCGCAACTGAGAGGGCAGTACGGGGGGGGGGGGGGGGG
>NW_014556488.1:1414971-1442716 GCF_001313825.1 Dinoponera quadriceps
TGAGAAAAGGGGGGAGGGGGTTCCGGGAAAGAACAGCATCGGCACTTAATTAATTCTCTAAATGTGGTAGGCATTTATTTCTCCTAATCATCGTGGGGTATGCAAATCGATCTCTCGCTCTTCGCTCGCGCGTCGCTCACGCGGGCGGGCGCGCGCGCCAGGCGAGGGTAACAATAATAACCAGAAATTGATTAACAGACTAATAATAATCTAACGGCTAGCTTATCGCCTAGGAATTTCGTGTTAGTGTCTTTCCATATTAAATAATTATGTACACGGCTTTCGGGTTAGTCGTAGCCCGCGACACGTTCGCGCATCGGGGGGGGGGGGGGGCAAAAGGATGGGGTATAAATAGTCACGGTTGATGTAGTCGTACGTTTAGCGAGCACACACCGNAGGGGCAAAAGGATGGTGTATAAATAGTCACGGTTGATGTAGTCGTACGTTTAGCGAGCACACACCGCGCGCGCGTCTTGTATATTTATATATATATATGTATGTAAACCTCGTCACTATTAAGGGCACAACAAATTCATTGACTAACGTGCATTATCAATGCACGCACGCACGCATGCACGCACGTATCGCGATGTAACAGTAGTATGCGCTAGGAAATTAAAACGTACACACGTATACGGGTCCGTGTGCGAGGCGCTGCGTTCGGAAACTTCACCTGGGTGCACCTCGGGGAGTGTAAATTTCCACTTTGAAATTTCAGGCTGAACGCCTGAACTGTTGCATTCGAAATTTTCATCAAGATTCATATTTTCATATACAAGGTGTAGCTGAACTCCACCGACAAACTTACAGGACAGATTCTATCGTTGAAAAATAAGTAGAAAAAGTTTTAATAAATGCAAAAGCTTGGCTTTCGATGTTGCTTTCGGAAGGTGGTAACGATGAAAGAAAATGTGTCGCAATAAGCGGGTCAAGAATGCACAAGAATGGTAATATTTTTTTTTATCTATTTTTGGAGATTGTATCTATCAATTTTGATATTTCTGATAAAAGGCTTGTAAATGAGCTAGATAAATTGCTTCCAAGAATCCAGGCATGCGAAAACGTTAGAAATAATGTAGCAATATTAGAATGATATCTTCAAGTTAAAAATCGTATACGTTTGAAAGGATATCGTACGTTCTATCAAATATTTTTCCTCTCAATTCATGAGAATTATTCTTGGATAACAAGAATATATTTTTAATGGAACTATATAGAATTTCTTCGTGTAAGCAAGTTTTATCTCCACATAAGATTATACATTCTTTCTTATATATAAAAATATGAGCCTAGAAATGATACCAATCGTTTTCCTTGTATTTATCTATACTACAAAAGCCTAAAACGTTAGAAAGACGCTAGTTATGTACTGACGAATAACCGGTCAATATACGATCCTCAGGGATCGCCAATAGTACATTGACGTGATAGATAAAAATTGTCGTTTAGCAATTATCCGCACCCTGCACAGAAAAAAAAAGTCTCAAATCAATGATAGACATCTTCATACATAAACAAGGATATTATAATCTTCTCAAAAGATTTTTAGTCTTGAATTGAATGCAACACTTGCATCAATATAAATTCAATTAAATCAATAAGAAAAATCCCCTAAGAAGATTACAATATTCTTATTTAAATATCAGAATATTTATTATTGATTTAAGGCTAATTTTTTTTCCGTGTGAGTGAAACCTGGTCCTGCCGCCATTCGCTCTGCTCTCCTCCGGAGAGTGTTTCCGAACGCCGCTTAACGTGATCGGGTGGCCGAAGAGAGGATCCCGAGATTCGAACCGCGGGCTCCCGAGGACGTCGCGACGGAAGTTCTCGTCGGGGTAGAATTGACTTCTGCCCGGGGAGAGGACAGGTTCGCGCGGTCGAGTCTCGGAATCCGCCCCGAGCAAAACGCGTTACACACCACTTTTTGCACGTACATACGCTCCCGCCGATATACTACTTTGAAACGTCTCTTTCGTTAATTATTCTTTACAAACTAACGTTAAAACTTACTGAACGTAGTATCTAATGGACAGATACAATTTCAATTGGCTCTCTCCGGCTTTGCGAACTATACAGGGCTCGTGTTTGTATCTACAATATTCGGTCGACGATTTGCGTGCGTAGTCTGACAATTTTTCAGAATCTCTCTTTATCTCTCACACTTTCACTCACTCTCTCTCACTCACTCTCACTCTCTCTCTTTCTCGCTCCCGATTCGTCCCGACAATCGCGGGCTGTACACTCGCGCATCTCGAAGAGGAAAACTGTTACGAAAGTTAAGTCGGATACGCAAGTTCGAAAATATGCAAATTTACAGGACTGGGCAGTACCGCGGGGATACGTGGATTTCGAATAAATAACTTCGAAACACACACACACACACGCGCGCACACACGAAAAGATGCACACGCACGCACACACACACATACACACACACACATCGGTGTCTCAGGAGTATGCATATCCCGGAAAGATGATTCTCCTTTCTGCCGGATAATACTCGTTGCTTAGCTCTGAGGTCGTTCCTAATATCGATTATCGGCTACTGCTGGATCAGGTATGTGTGTGTGTGTGTGTGTTCACTACGACGTTATTAACGCATTCTTTGCGGATGATTAGCACGGATAATAACAACGGGATTCACGTAGCGCGAATCTCCACGAAGGTTGAACCCATAAATAAAAGGTATCTCTCTCTGTCTATCGATCGACTGAACGACAAGAAAACTTGACGCATCGGTAGGATTAAAAGAAAGCCAACCGGCACAAAGTGGGCTGAGGTTCGGTGGGGGGGGGGGGGGGNGGGGGGGAGGTAAAGTAAAAGGGTTGTTGGTGGTGGCTGGTTTGTTTTTAATACTTGTGAAGAGGTGTGTAATGCTGAGTGAGTGTCGCACGTGCTAGTCAATGCCACATTACTCGCCCATTGGTTTTTAGTAGCTGAAACAGATCCACAACACAACAGTAGATAGGTGACACAGGCGTGCGCGCACACACATACACGAAACCAATCGATCGAACGATCAATCAATCAGTCGCTCTTCGTGCCAGAGACTGAAGCCCGATACTAACCGGTAGTAGTTAGGCTTGAAAGGACCCGCCTTGTTGAGGCCCATGTACTTCGCCTGCTCGTCCGTCAGTTCCGTCAGGTGCGCGTCGAACGTGGGTAAATGCAGCGACGCGACGTACTCATCTGCAGGCCGACGTTATCGACTTACTTTGCGCTCGACGTCTGAATACGCGACACTGCGTTTTTGTGTTCATTGCATCTGAAGTTCACGCACTTCAAATTAAGGTGAGTCTACACCAAGCGAACGAACAGCGATGTGCGATGCAGTGCTGCCATTCAGTCTCATCGGTACGAAACAATGAAATTAGCTGCTTCGTGGCAGAAAAGGTAACAAGAAGTAACCTCTCAGACATCAAACTAGTGATGTCAAAAGTGATATTTTCCGTCAAATTCTAAGAATAACTATTGTACACAAGGTTTATCTTTGAATTTTAGCGTCTAACGCGCACGAGGCTTTCCCGAAAACCACCTGGTGGGCCCGAAAAGTTCCGCTCGGATTCGTCGTGACGTCGCGCATTCTCCGAATTGTAATAACGAAAGTTTGCATTCGCGGTTCCTTCTCTGTTCGTTCGCTCAGGGTATACTCAGCTTTGGACGAACATGTGTGTTCGTGCCTCGCAATTGTGTGTGTACACACATACCCATCTTCTTCGGTAGCAAGTAAACGTCGCTCTTGTACCGTCCCGGTGGCGCGTTGAACAGCTCGATTAAGGCCAGCGCTTGCGTAGCGGCAGTAATAGACACCACGAACGACGGTATACTCGAGCACGACAAGTTTACCAGACGGCCTTCCGCCAGGAGCACGATGCGCTTGCCGTCCGGCCAGATCACGTGATCCACCTGCGACCTCACTTTCTCCCACGTCAGGTCGGGCGTACGTAAACTGTTCTGTTTAGACAGAACATAAAAGAGGGACTTAATTTCGTGCCTGATTAGCTTTCTTTTTTTGAAAGACAGAGAAAAAAGAGAGAGAGAGAGAGAGAGAGAGAAAAAAATGGTAGCGAGCTAAGAATTATTCCTTCAACAGTGAATCGCAGTACAATATTTCTGTTCTGTGTAACAAACATCAACCAACAACAACATTGCATGAATGTTACAATTCCTCACTCAACGAAGCAAATGCAACATAACATACGTTGTACGTAGCGTTCACATTGCCGAGCGGGAAATTACAACACCGTCGTAATGCTGCTATTGATTGGTGTTTACTGGCGAGTTAATCTTCGGAATGAGCCGTGCGTGATGAAGAGGACAAAGAGTAGCGGGTGATATGCACGTACGATGTCAATCTCGGTGTTGCTGTGGCCCATATTGCACACCACGCATCCGTTCTTCATTTTGTCCATGTGCTCGCGCGTCACCACGTTTTTATTGCCCGTCGCTGTAATAACAATGTCTACATTTCGAATGACTTCATTGAGTTTCATCACTCTGAAGCCGTCCATGCTGTAAATGCGACAACACACATATATATGTATATGATCTCCGCCACTTGCTCCCGGACTTGGCCCGTGCGGTTGGCCAGCTTTATCGCGCGCCTTACCTGGCTTGCAGCGCACATATGGGATCGATCTCGGTGATATAAACGATGCAGCCCAAGCCCTTGAGGGCTTGGCAGCATCCCTTGCCGACCTCCCCGTAGCCGCATATTACAACCTGCTTGCCGCCGAACATGACGTCGGTGGATCTCTTTAAGCTACAAAAACGACAAATTCGATGAGAGGATTGAGAGCCCGCGAGAGACGGACTCTCTTGACTCTCGTGCGCGCGGGATAACGCATAAGCCGCACGGCTCTCCCGTAAGTCGTGCTTTCCTCGTGGTCGCGCGACATTCGACCTCCCGTCGAATAACTCACCTGTCGATAATGCTCTCGCGACAGCTGTAAAGATTATCAAACTTGGTTTTCGTCACGCTGTCGTTCACGTTCATCGCTGGGACAGAAAGTTTACCTGCCTTGGACAACTGATACAGTCTGTGCACGCCCGTTACGCTCTCTTCGACGATTCCTACACAAGGATTTACACACGCCCGCCGTTTTATTCGTTTGTAAATCAAGCCTCGACGGAATTATTATTACTATTGAATCATTGTTGTTAACAACCCAATGTTAATTCTCGATAGTTCTGATTAGAGTTTCAACTTCCTTTCATGGAATATAGTTTCTTTTATATTCATGAAGAGTTTCGCTGATTGAAGGTAGTTGTAGCATAAAATGTGTTTTTTTTTAAGAATTCATTGAAACTTATATATATATGTATATAATCTAATTATTGGCGTAGTTAGAAAATATAATAATGAATCTTATACATAACATAGTAAAACTAAAGCATTTGAATAAAAGGAATACAAAATAGTATCTCTGTAATATTGCGTGTATATTTCTCTTAATTTCGCTCAAAATTAATTTATCACTTAATTAAACAAAGTTATAGGAGAATATGTTATTTCAGTACACAATAAACTTATGTAGTGGCCCTTAATATCGCCACTGGAAATCCGGCACTCTACGATACAACTACCTTAAAAAAAAAATGGGGGTGCTAATTTCATCCAGCATCACGGCCGGATAGTTCTGAATGTAACATATTATAATTAGATAACACTGGACGCGACTGAGAGCGAAGCTGGCATGAACGAACCTTGAATCATCTTGAACATGGCGTTGTACTTCTTGAGCATCAAGTGCGTGGCGTCACCGCCGTCGTCCAATATCATATTGGGCTGCCAATTCTCGGCGGCGACGCACTTGTCGATGCACCACCAGAAGTCCTCCTCGGTCTCGCCGCGCCACGCGAACACCGGGTAGTTGGCGTGCGCCAACGCCGCGGCCACCTCGTTCTGCGTCGAGTAAATATTGCACGCGGCCCATCGTACCTGTGCGCCCAGCTCCACCAGCGTCTCGATCAGGACGGCGGTCTGCGCGTTGATGTGGGTGCAGCCCACGATCTTCGCGTTCTTCAGCGGCTACATAAAGCGAGTTTCGGTCATTCATACGCGCGCACGCACGCGCTTCCTTTCTTCTCTTTCGAGCTAATATCTTGACGGTCGCCTCATTCGCGCGTCGACGTCATCGAGACCCCGGCTAACAGCGGCGCCGTCGGCGAGAGACAGAAGAAAGGTGCACATATACACACACCTTGTCGTCGGCGGCACGTTTCCGCAACGCCATGATCCCCGGCATCTCCTGCTCGGCGATTTCGATTTCCCTGCGGCCGAAGGCGTGCTGATCGATGTTGCGCACGCAGAAGTCCGTGAAGCCCCTCTCCGTCTTCTGGATCTTCTCGCGCGGTGACACGTCATCCTCGTCAGACGAGCTCCCTGTATAAGATGCTAAGGTAGCGCCGGGTGCCGAAAAACATCGATTATTAGTAACACATCCAAGTGCATGGTTATCATCATCATCCTATCATGGGCGCGGCTAAAGGATGCGCTCGTTAAGGACCGAGAGAGGAATGTTATTCACACACGACTATGTACTACTACGAAGGCTGGAACTAATTTTTCGAAGCAGTCATATACGCACAAATATACGCTTGCAATCGCTAGAGAAAGATAGAGAAGAAAAAAACGAGGGACGTTAAATCGTGAGAAGAAGAATGAGAAGAAGAAGAAGAAGAAGAGGAGGAGAAGGAAGAAGAAGAAGAAGCAAGCTCTACGAGAGAAGTTCTTTCCGCTCTTCGCGACGAAGAGGCGGCAGAAAAGAGATTCGCTCGATTTGCTGAGCTTCTCTTGGAGGCACACACTGGGCGGCGTCCACTATGCGCTACGCGATCACAGAATAGTGCACTCGTACCGGAACTGTAACTGTCGGTGCTGCTGGCCGACAAGGAGCGGCTGCGGTAGCGGCTGGACTTCTTCAGCGCCCCGGACTTGGAGTCCTACAAGATCGAAAGGCACAGTCAGTGTCATCATGCTCACGAAGAACCTCCATGTTGTTCTTGTTTTTTCTCTTCTAAAAGGGCCGCGTTGCATCGAAAGAAATGAACTACGAACTGAAGAGTGCGTATGAAGCTAGTTCATTGTGCTGAGTATAAAAAACACAGATCAATCACGGACGATTTACAGAGAACTGTTCGAAGAGAAAGAAGTAGAGAGGCTCTTTCGGAGGTTTTTTTTTTTTAAGAAGGCCGATAACGTGTTCGTACAATGAAGCGAGATAAAAGTCCAAGATCTCCGAGCAGCATCTCCCGGCAGCGCCTCGAGCGCAGATAAGATAGAGAGTTAACGAGTTCTAATTATACCGCCGCGACAATATAATCGTGCCGTTATTAGTCTGTGTTGTTTGATCGACAGGCGAGAATGATAAACTAACCAGCACACACGATGTTTGTTACAACGAGGAGACAAAGCAGCCCTGAAGGGAGGAAAGGGGGGAGGGGGGATGGAGAAAGGTAAAATGAGTATATATATATATATATATATATATATATATACACACACATAGCAAGAGGATCGTTCTCTACATGACGTGTTTTTTGGGGGGGGGGGGGGTTNATATTGTACTCTTACTTACTAATTTCGTTCTCGCGCCGTGAAAGGCATTATTTGATGCCTCTAGGCTCTGAAATCACAACAACCACCATTTCATGATTCAAATGTCATTCAGGTGTCTGCGACACAGTCCGTAGCTTGGTACAAAGCTCCCAAAAGGTTTACACACTCGCGCGCGCACAAAAGTGTGCGCGACTCGCGCGCTTAACGACACATCGATGCTCATTTCCTTTATCTTATCTTTTTTTTTTGTTTTCTCCCTATCTCTCGGCTCGATTCCGAATCTCGCGCGTAATAATAATTTGTGTACACACCAAAGCGTTCTCCAATTGACGAGTCAATTGACGATCGATCAGACGCACCGGGACGAATAATTCCGTGAACAAGCAGGTTCCTTATGTACCGCCAAATGTCTCGCGATCTCTGCCGAATCGCGCTGATCGATTTCAAAGGAGAAACGAGTAGGTCAACCGTCGGACAATTTGAAAGCGGCACTTTTTTTCATGATAACTCAACGGTATTTTTTTCCCTTGAAGTTATTCCCGAATTATCTTTCTTTCCTTTTTGCACTCAACACAATTCACATAGTGCTAATTGTGCCACGCCTAAATGGTGTGTCTAGGCTTATGAGCGATGCATGAGTGATTGGTACCGAACCTACGGACTACTGTGTGAATAATGCTCTATATGTAAAATAATACATAAGCGTCTCGTATGCCGAGTCACAGGCACTATGTGTAATAACCGCATGCAATCACAGTTCTTTAAGTTGCTATTGTTATTTCGATTAACGAGGTAACGTAATAACACAGCTTGTTATGTGCCTGAAACAGCCATTATATAAATGTATTCGCATGAAAAATGGCAAGATGAAAGATACCAATACCTAAACACGGACCATTTTTATCGGCTTGGTCTTTAATCTTTAAATACGAATATACTTAGGTATTCAATATAGAATATATATGTTGAATATATACACATATTCTGCGTGGAAAGTTTAGATATTTATAGAGGAGAGGATGATATTACGGTCCCCTTAATATCTCCGCTATTGGATGACGAATTCTACTTCTAATTCTAAGGGTTACTTATGAAATCATTTGTTTAGTAGCCCACTCATGCAGCTGCACGGTAAAAAATTTTGTGTTAGAAAAAGTGCACTGGAATTTTTTACTTTAAATAAATTTATACAACCAAACACTGTGTTCTTTAAAACAAAACTAATTGTTTAAATCTATTTTAGTGCGGGGCCACATTACCACTCTTGTTCTTTTTCGACTCATAATGCAATATCGCCACATTTTTTAAAATAACATCCAAAGTGATAAATATTATACAATTTTGTATTCAGAATCGATTAAACGATACTTTGGCGAATATAATCATTAAGTTTTCATTTTTAAATATTAATTATTAACAAAGTAATTGTGTACAATATAAATGGGAGGCTATAATATCATCTTCTATTCAAAGACCAAAACAATAAGAACGTTCAGATTTACCTACGTGTACAGATATTGATATTCTTACTTTATACTTAATTTCTGTGCATCGAGACTCGAACGATGTTAACGAACGACAACGTCGGTCGCGATCTTATAATGACGATAAGTAAATTAAGCGCACTCAATTTCCATTATTTCTCCACCCTCTCTCTCTCTCTCTCTTTCTCTCTCATTTACTCTCCTATTTGCCCGTTTCCTGGACGATTCGTTTAATCGACACGGCGAGAAGTGTGAGGAGCCAGCGGCAAAGCGGAATTTCTCAGACCAGACACAGCTGCAAACAGGGGTCTCAGTATACTCGGTATACAAATAGATAACTGTTAACCAACGCCCATTCATCAAAGAGCGACATGTCAATTAATACCATGTGCCTAGTTATGTAACGACCACATGTGGTCACAAGACTCGAAAGGGTTGGGCTGACACGGGCGATATACAAAAGAAATACAGGTGAGGACTTGATAAAGACTGACAGAGACGGACATAAGTGGGGTGAAAAAGAGAGAGAGAGAGAGAGAGAGAGAGATGGAAAGAGAGAGTAAGAGACAGAGATACGAGAGAAAGAGAGAGCGAGAAAAAAAGAGAGAGAGAGAGAGATAGGAGAAACCAATGTAAATAAGAGGGACGAAAGGAGAAGACGCGGACGGAGACGCGATTCCCGATTCCTCCGGGACGAACGGGCGGGCGGCGTACACACGAACGTCGTCGTCGTCGACGGGATTCCACGCGTTTTAATCATGCATAAACCGCTCGGCAGCTTCGCCGTGAGAACGGCGGCAAATACGACAGTCGTGGCACACACGGCGGGTAAATTAACGCGAACGTCGGCGGGAGCGCGCGCGACGGCCCGCTTTTCCACGGCGGTGCGAGAGCGCGACGCAATTTACCTTGGTGTTGGACGCCGGATCGGTGATCGGGCCATCATGCAGAGTGTTTCTCGCCTCTTTCCCGGACGACGTACTGCTCACACCATCCCCGCTGTCGGCCATTTTTCGAATGCACGTCCGCAAGGCTCGTCTACTGGCCGTCAGGACGCGCTGTGCGCGCGCGGACCAGGGCTGTAGCTACCTGGGCGCTGCGCGGTGCACCTCGACACGCCGGCACACGGTCGATATCGGATTTATTCGCGTCTGTCTCTGTCACAGGTGCATAAGCAGAACACGCTCCGCGATGTGGAGCCGGCGCGCGAGACCCTCCGGCGTGTCTCTTGATGACACGTGTGACGCGTATTTCAATCTTTCTTAAGCTTTATCGCCGAGAAAGGAAGCGTGTCACAGGAAACTGAAACATAACCGAAGATACTTTTAAATTACAAGAAAGATCGCGTCTCTCTCTGATCTCGTTAGAAACGAAAGCAGCCGTGATTTGAGACGTCAAACGCTGCACGATCACGTGAACAAACGCGAGACAACCCCCACCACCGCCCGGTATGAGAGATGACTCGGGGCGCCGTCCCCTGCGCGCACGGCCCTGAGCGCCGGCGCTACTAGCCGGGCGGAAAACATCGGCGTACGCCGATGCGTGCCCACCCGCCCAGCAAGATGGCTCCTCTCCGAGCCGACACTCGGTGTTTGACGTGAAGTTATTTACACACCTGGGACCCCGCGCTGCTCACGGGAGACGTGCCAGCCGTCGCGTCGATGCGTCGCGGTGCCGCGCGAGCGTAGAGGAAGCCGCCCGTTGCTCGGCGGCCCCCGTGTCAACGTCACGTCACGTCGCCTTGTCGCCGTCACGTCGCGCATCGCATCACGGCGTCAACGTCGCGCCGCGCCGCGTCGCGTCGCGCCGAGTCCAGCCGAGCCGACGAGAGAGCAACGGGCGGGCGGGCGACGACGGGTACGCTCGCCGAGGAGCCGATCCGGATCCCGCGACCGCTCGCGGGACCGAGCGACAGAGCCCGGTGACGACGACCGAGGCCCCCCGAAGAAGAGGCAGCGTGCGCTTCCCCATTCAGGTAGAGAGAGAAAGAGAGAGAGAGAGAGAGTGTGTGTGTGTATGGTGAAAGAGTGAGAGAGAATGAGAGATCGCCGTGATCGTCGCCCCGGTAGACCTCGCGGACACGCCGACGACGAGCGTCGCCGATGGCGAGGGTGTGCTTTTTTCGCTTCTCTCCCCCGTCACTCGAACGGCCGTCACACCGTCATTGTCACCGCGACTTGGCCGTCCTCGCCGGGAGCGAGCGCGGTTGTGTACAGTGCATATCGATCTACACCCGCGGCTGTCACCCCGACGCGTCGGGACCGTCGCGTCAGCGAGATCTTTCGCGTGTCGCTCTGTCTGTCTCGCTCCCTCGCTCGAGCGTTTCTTCCCCTTTCTCCCGTCCAGTCCCGGAGCCGGGACGTATGCACGCCTACTTTGTGCGCGTTGCCGAAAAGTGTCGGGAAGTGCTGGGGCTAAGGAGGGGGGAGGGGAAGAATGAGACGGACAGCGGACGCGGGCTTTCATTCTCCGTCCAGTTGCGGTTGCCGTACTTCCTTTCAATTTTCATCTTTCTCTTTTTTTTTTTCCCTCCAGTGTCCGGAGGATTTGTGTGCACCTTTTCCCGTTACGAGTGCAAGAGGTGTAGTGCAGTTGCGGGAGGAACGTGCCTGTAGTTTCGCGACGGCCGAGTCCTCTCCGGCACACACACACACACATATGTCGTTTCCCTCTCGGTGTCGTCGTCAGACTCGCTTTCGTCGGGTTTCCCTTCGTGAGCGATTTTCGATCACTCGGCCTTCTCTCGCGGCCGTCGAACGTGCGTCCGATCCCGATTCCCAAGACGGACGCGCCGATCGCGAGGACGGTTGCGTGCGAGAACGTAGACGACCCTCTCCGCCCCCGTGAGAAAGCCACGGCCGCGGCCAGAAATAAGCAAGGTCGCTATTATAAAAGCGCGGAACGCGCCGATAATCCGATAACCGCGCGCGCCTGATGTAATCTCGGGTGACGCTCGGAAAAAATCTTTCCGAGATCTCCCTCTCGTCGCCGCTTCTCTCACGTACTGTGTCACCGCCGCAGAGCCGCGATCCCCCGAAGGAAGCGCTCACCCGGACGGACAGCGCGATGAATTCTTCAAGTGTTCCGAGAGTTTTCTACCTTCCCCGAATTGTAATTCTTTGGAAATTCGTAGAAGAATACTATAAGAATCCGGGAAGCTGCATGCACCATGATTGGAATTCCTGAGAACTTTTCGGAGCATTCGGAGTGTAGAATTATTTCATATCGACAGATGTTTGCTCTGATTCAAGAGGAATGGTGTTTGTGGATAGAAAGAGGAATACGTAAAATATCCAATAAAATGTAAACTCTGAAAGTAATGTTATATAAATATGATAGTTTCACAGTCAACAATATAACTATTATGTTCATATGTTATACAGGGTGTATCTGAACTCCGACGAACTTACAGGGTAGCTTCCATGTTGAAAAATAAATATCAAAATGTATTAATAAACTTTACAACCGCATGAAAGAAGAAAGGATTCTAAAATTGCATATCATATAAAATAAAGACAGTAATAAATATTATACTCAGCCAATTTTAGGTTTTATAAAGTAGCAATTTATAAAATGAATCCGGTTCATTCATATTCTCACTCAATGGAACGTCACTGGTGTCCTTTTTATTATATCGAGATATTATTTACTTATAAAGAAAGTTCCAGTTGCAATAATGCACACACACAAAACACACTGGAAGGTAACACAAGCATTTGCTGAACGCAGCCACAGGAAGTAATTGCAACGAACAAGATACTCGTAATTCCTCATAAATTCCCCGAATATCCCAAGTACCGAATCCCGAAGTTCTCGCTGTAACGAACCTTTGAAGAATACTTCAAGACGAATTCGATTGTAGTTAATTCTTCGAGAATCCTCCGGACGTTCATATTCTTTCTCATCCGGCAAGTATTCATTAAGATGAATCCCCCGTAAACTTCTGTTCACCGTGCTATCTGGGCATACCGTTGAAATCGCCCCGGGCACACGTGACTTTCCTACGATTCCGCCCTTTGTCGATGCCTATTGGCGCAATTAGCATGACACAGGACTATTGTGAACAACTCTTTCAAGCGTAATGCATGATTCATAGCTGTATTTTAAGAGACACCGAGCGAGACACGCGGTGTGTCCGATCTGGCGAGTAGGAGAGACAGTAATCTAGCCGCGAACCGCGAGTCTCGAGCCGCGAACGAGATTTTCCACGGGAGCTTCCACGTGTACCGTCGCTTATACCTCCTTCCCTCTCTCTGTTCTTCTTTCAGATACGCAGTGCCATTCCAAAGAACCATTGCTCACAGCTGTGCTAAACTATAAACGCTATGCTTAACGATAGATAGTGTTCAAGAGGTTTTCACATATACACATGCACACAAGCACACACACGCACAATTCTCGTGTGTGTGCGATTTAGATTTAATAACGTAACGTTGTCACACAAACACACACACACATACACAACCCCCACGCATCCCTAACAAGAGCATAAGAGCTCCGAGCGAGGCGACTGGCGGAGGAATCCAAGAAGAGGACCACGTCTATCGTGTGTGTACGATCCGGACACACGATCTGTACCATAAGTCGAGGAATCGTCGACGTGTAAGCAAGCGAGCCGATTGCCGTCAGAATTCTCGAGGGAGATGTTATCAAAGGGAGGTTGAATCTCTTTCTCCCCTCTCGCCAACTTCCCGGCCCGGAGTAATGACCAAAACTGTAAGGACGTATTTGCGTTAGCCGCACGGATCCTTCGTTGGAAAATTTCACTATGTCTTGAGGGACACTGCCTTGTGCCCCACGAGAGTAAGAGAGAAAGAGAGAGAGAGAGAGAGAGAGAGAGAGTGAGAAAAGATTAGTCCTGACAATTTGTCGATTCGGTGATATCACAGAGTGCTAAAAATGGCGAGGAAGAGCGACAACGCGAAGAGCATCAACGTCGCGGTGGTTGGACTGTCCGGCACCGAGAAGGACAAGGGACAGGTCGGTGTCGGCAAGTCATGCCTGTGCAACCGCTTCATGCGCTCCCTGAGCGACGACTACAATGTGGAGCACATCTCGGTGTTGTCGCAGGTAAAGCCCCGTTCTCTTCTCCGTGCTACTGGATTAATTAACGCCTTCGCGAGATGTCTTCGCGCATCGTTATAATTACACCTTTCGATCTTCACGCGTCACTCAAGTTATAACTTCTTAATCTCTCTACACGCACTATTTAAATTACATTTCCTAACTTCAGCTAACCCACGCTTATTCTCGAGTTTTTAATTCGCCACACTCCGGTCCGTCGGACCGCTTTTGTCGTCTTGTCATTTTCATTTTAATTAACTCTGACTAATTATATTAGTTAATTATATTTACAATTGGTTATGATTAACTATGATTAGATTGTAGTTAATGTTTTAAGCTTGTAACGTGGAAATTGGAAATATACAGTTTGAATAAGATGCTTGTGATATAGGGTCGAGAAAATGATTTGAATTTGAACTAAGCTTGTAACGAAAAAAGTATTTTTGGAAAAAATGTTCAGATGGTTTGGATGGAAATGCGATTTAAGAAAAAATAACGTTCGTTCGTTGTAACGGACAGCTGATACTTTAAGAAAAAAAGAAAAAAGAGTATGCCGTGTGAAAACTAGAAAACCGAAAAACTAGAAAAACCGTTCAACGGTCCACTGGACCGGAATGTGACGAGCTATGAGTTAACAGGTTCACCGCCGTGCTGATCTTTATTGATTGTTCAAAAGATTGACAGATGATCGGATTATTAAACATACGGTGAAGAGATACGATTGAAAATGCACGTACAGTTTTTATCTCGTTCCATTGGTTTCCTATTGGCCGAATAAGCAATTCTTTCGACGGGATTAATTGCAACTTACAGACAGAGAGAAAGGATTTAATACACTTGTTTGTTTAACTTGGACTTGTCTAATATAAACGTAATTTAATATCAAGTATATTTTGTTTTACCAGAATAAACCATGTTGTTTGATGGATAAATCAATATTATTTAGAGGAAATAAAATATTATTTCGCTTTCAATATAAAAAAAATGTTATATATTAAATATTGTTCCATTGAAACAAAAAGAAGTTCTTCAATATTTTTCTAACATATAGTGCTACTTCTATCAAATAATAATTTATTGCTTGTGACAACCATTGTAATGTTTAGATGAAGATACAAAAGAAATATGTTATTATTTAACATAAAAATATTTGTCGTTTGAGAAACCAAACAATTCCGTTTGTTGAATCAAACATATATATATATTGTTTGCTCTGTTCCGAAAGACAAGTTTGTTTCAATTGAATTATTTATTATTAAATTCAAAGCGATCTTTTTTTCTTTGTATTTAGGTAATTAATGCTTCAATGATATCTCTCTCGAAATATTCGAAATTCTCCTCTTTCGCAGTCTGACTTCAGCGGGCGCGTGGTGAACAACGATCACTTCCTGTACTGGGGCGAGGTGACGAAGGCGGCGGAGGATGGGACGGAGTTTCAGTTCCAGGTGATCGAGCACACGGAGTTCATAGACGACGCGTCGTTTCAGCCGTTCAAAGGCGGTAAGATGGAGCCGTACGCGAAGAGATGCGCCGCCACCAAGATCACGAGCGCGGAGAAGCTCATGTATATCTGCAAGAACCAGCTGGGCATCGAGAAGGAATACGAGCAGAAAGTCTTACCGGACGGTAAGCTGAACATCGACGGTTTCCTCTGCGTGTTCGACGTGAGCCTCGTGCCGAACCGGTCGATCGAGAAGCAGGTTGAGATCGTGGCGAACATCCTCAACAATCTGATGAAGACGAAGAAGCCGATCGTGCTGGTGACGACGAAGAACGACGACGCGAACGAGCAGTTCGTGAAGGAGGCCGAGAAGCTGATAATGCGTAAGGAGTACAAAGGATCGATCCTGGTCGTCGAGACATCGGCGCACGAGAACATCAACGTCGACCTGGCATTCATGATCGTCGCCCAGCTGATCGACAAGACTAAGATGCGCAGCAAGGTGATACCGTTCGCCGAGGCAGCCCGAGCCAGGAAGGAACTGCTGGATGCCTCCACGGAGTCCTTGCAGAGACTGATCCGGGTGCACGTGACCGACTATCGCGCCTTGTGGTCGCAGGCCTCGAAGAAGCTCGCCCAACACAAGGAGTTCTCCACGTTCGTCGAGCTGTTCGGCATCGAGTCGACGCAGCGGCTCTTCCGAAGACACATCAAGAAGCTGAAGGACGAGCAGGTGGCGAAGAAGATTCAAGGCTACCTGGACTTGCTGCCGGATATCCTTCACGAGATCTGCCCCGACATAACGAATCTGATTAACGAGTAAGTGCCTCGCGTGACCTCAGGCGCGGCTTCTCTTCGTCGCGCCGGTTCATGGCTGAACGTTCCGCGCGCTGTTTCGCAGAGAATGGTCGGCTGTGCAACAGTACATCAAGGACCATCCCGACTTCCACCAATACTTCTTCGAGTGTCCCGAGGACATACCGTGGATCGACTGCGACTTCGGCGAGAGCAACGGCACGAAAATCCCCTACGACGTGTTGGAGACGCCCGAGGCCGAGACCGTATTTAAGAATCACATCAACGCTGTGCAACAGGAGCAACGGCGACTGGAGTAAGTACCTCGACGACGGTGTGACCGTCGTCTAACGACGAATTCGATCACTCACGCTACATTCAGTGCACGCTAAAGGCTGCTATGTACGAAATAGCGTTCGTACGGCAACGCTAATCCGATTTAAGGTGTGCTCGGGGGATGCGCTATCAACGTTAAAGCGTCACTCAGGATTGCCACAGAGCTGGAAAATCGAGAAAAGTCGTAGGAATTTAAATTGGCTAGGGAAAGACCTGAAAAGGTCAGGGAAAGATACAAAAGAGCCTGGAATTTTGAACTTCGCTCACAATTCCCTCGAATGTTTTTATTCAAAATACTTATTTCCTATTTACTTGTACATAATTATTTTTCATATTATATCTAACATTTATAGTCACCTGCGTTCGTAACTCGCACACTTGACAAATCATTACGTGTCAGGGCCGTAAAACATAGAAAAACTGAAGCAATAAGAAAAATGGCACTTAACATCGACGCAGTGAAAGCTATTAGCCCGATTCTGTGTTGTTCGCGTAAATATGGATTACGGGAAATACTAAATCTGATATCTGTGTAAATGCAGTCAGTGTCATTATTCGGCATTTAATTATTCAAAGTGTTTATACACTTTCACATTCAAATAGCAGCTTCATGCACAGCAGCTTTCAACGTGCACCGATCCGGCGTAGTTGGGGTGACCAAATCCGCTGTAATTGCTTCAACAAGTATCGTAAAGTCAAAGTTCGTACACCTTTCTCTCATAGAGCTGATAGAGAACTGATCTAGCAGTAAGTTTGTATCGTTTCATTCGACATACTACAATATAATATACACTCATATGTAATGTACTAATGCTTTGCTTCATTCTGGGTGGTGTTTCTTTGTGCAGACTTCCGAAAAGGTAATCATTTGCGCCCATTTGTCTCTTTTACTTGCCTCATTAGTCACTTACGAGTAAGTGCGTCTCAATCGGGATTAACACACGACACTCGTGCGCGTCGCGATGTTTGCCGCGCTAACATTTGCGTAACGGTGCTCGCACCTATGGTGCTCACACGTCTCATGTAAAAATAGTAGATTCGAAGTGTCTACGACCGGTCAATATTTGCCGGCGGCTAATATAAGAAGTCGATTCGCACGCGTTGCATGAATTGAGAGAGAGAGAGAGAGAGAGACGATTTACGATGAAGATAAGGTCCGGTGAAAGTGACTCGTTAAAGGTCGTTCTACAATAACGTCAAGTATGCGGCAAGATGTAGGCAATAAGCTGATTGACCAACCGCAGTCGCTTGTGGACTGTAAAGGCCGTGGCACATGGAACAACGTAAGCAGTAAGACTCAAGTCTTACTGCTTAGTGATAAGGAAATTGACCAATAAATCATTTCCTTAGGTTTATATGTTCCAAAAGGTGATAAAAGTGAGGATAAATTTGGCCTCAAGCAGAAGCAACTAGGACTTTCAACTGATTGAAAGCCTTGCCTATAACTTTGCTTTAAGTGTATATTAGCGTTAAACTCGAGCGTTAAGTCATATCCAATTTTAAACTTGCTCTAATCCGTAAGTCATGAAACGTAAAGGAAATCGGCAATTCCTATTTAAGACGTAAGCTATAAGGAAACTGGCGAATCACAATTAATAATTCCTCGACCGAAGGAGAATAATCGACTGTGATTAGTCGGTTTTCTTACTGCTTTGAGCAGGTATTGCGGACTACTTGATTTAATATGTTAAGGCTTATAGCTTAAAGCTTAATGATAAAAGCAAAGTTGTGGACAAGGCCGAAATCTACTATTATTTCTGTTTAAAGCAAAATTTATCGTCATTTCAATCGTCTTGGAATACATGAACCTAAAGAAATATACTGACTGGTCGGTCAATCGATAAATTTACTGCTTACGTCTCACTGCATACTTTATGCTATTGTAGAACGGCCTTAAGACGCTCTACTGCGTTATCGTTGGACAAATACACGACTAACTTTCCACGCGTGATTAACACGTTTTCGTGACGACAAAAATGTCGAACTCGCTGTCCAAGTTCGTATCCTTGAATCTCCGATGAAAAATCACTCGAGAAGTCTCACTCCTTGCACCGCAATCAATAGCGATCGGTTTCCACCAGGTGGAAGAAGCAATTCAAGCAGCTGCTGGAGGAAACCGGCTACGTTACGCCCGGAAAACATCTGTCCGAGGTTAGAGTTTTGTTCATGGGTCGGGAATGCTTCGAGGAGCTCTCTCACCACGATTGCCAAGAGATTTACGACCAGCACCAAAAGGAGATTATCGAGAAGGCCAAGCATAATTTTCAAGTGAGTCCCTCGGGGTTTACCTCCCTCCCGCCGTCGCACCATGAAAGATGCACACACACAACGGAGTTGCATTATCGTTGCGTTCTCGTCCGCAGGAGTTACTGTTGGAACACGCCGATTTGTTTTATCACTTCAAAAGCATAGCCCCGTCCGGCACCATCACGCAGGACGATATTAAAGAGATCACGGACGCGTTGTTGGACGATTTTAGGTACGCGCCACGTTTACGTATTATTACTCTCTCTGAGACGAACCACTCTTAATTTCCCGTGCGTGATCTCTCGCTCAAAAATGTTATATTTAATCCGCTGTTT
Organism: Dinoponera quadriceps; assembly: GCF_001313825.1. Taxonomy (NCBI): domain Eukaryota; kingdom Metazoa; phylum Arthropoda; class Insecta; order Hymenoptera; family Formicidae; genus Dinoponera; species Dinoponera quadriceps. The sequence continues at coordinate 1,434,235 of NW_014556488.1, forward strand.
CCGCAGATACAAAGCGTTAGATAGATTAGATCAGGATAGAAAGCTAATGCTGTTTCAACATTTGGGATTTGTGCATTGTCCCATAAGAGAGCATTGCCCGGCTTATCCGAATTGCATGGACGCGCTCATAGAGAGGATACTCGGCACGAAGGCACACAGGTAAAGAGCGGCGTCGCCGCGTCGGACGATAATAAGAGAAAAAAAATAGCGGTCTTACTTCATAATGCATATCTGGAAACGTTCTAACAGACCTTCCTCGTGGAATCACAGTAGTCAGTGGCAGTTAACGTCGGATAACAATCAGTTGAATTTAGTCATACTCGGGAGTAACAAACTGAGCGAGGAATTCGCCCGTGAGATAAGGGCGCAGACCGAGGACGACGAGGTGGAGATAGACTGCCAGTTGTACACCCTCGGCTATCGCATCATAGACGGCGACGTCGGGCTGCCGCACAACTCCTTCACTACCTCCGATTTCATGCCACACGGTAAATATTTTATTGTGCAGACTTACTGCTCGGACTTACTTGCACTTTCGAGGCGACTTTTGAGGGCTGCTACGCATCTACTTTTTTCCCCTTGCCTCTCTGCTCGTACTTTGCGCCGTGCGATTGACGGTCGTTGCCGTCGGCGTCGGGACTGTCGGCTTCATAATCTGTGAGGCGCTTCCTAACTTCTGAAAAGTTCAATCATATACGATTAGAGAGGTAAATAAGAGCCAACGCCGATGATACAGAGTTGTGTCAAACAATGAAATTTAATAAATCAATAATGATGTATGTTTCGGCCTTTGGTTTGAACTCTCTTTTGTGTAACAATAATATAGGATTAATGCAATATTATTCTAATATTATTTATTGTATGATTAATCTTATATAAAATTATATATTTTTATTTATTATTATATATATTATAATATTATTATTACATAATTATTGTACTATATTATACAAATTATTATTATACTATAACATTATTATATAAAATTATTTATTTATTATATATATTATATTATTATAATTACTGTATAACCTTATTATATATTATTGTTATACTGAAAAGGGTTTAAATCAAGGACTGAAACGTATGTAATTATAGATTTATTAAATTTTATTATTTAATGTAACTGTCGCTATATCAGTGCTATATCGGCGTTAGTTCTTACCAGCTTTTCTAACTGTATCTGATTGAATATCTCGTGAGCTGTCCAATCTTATTTTGAAAAGTTCTTGTTAAAACTAGTCCTTTATGCGTGTTATTTTTATACGCTATCAATTGTATTATTATAATAATTAAAACAATAGAATCGTAGTTTCGATAAGAAAACTCTTCATAAATTAAGAAGTGCCTCAAGTCTTATAAGTCCGTCGGTTCTGAAATTATATGCTGCGACTGTCAATCACTTGGCTCGACAGGCGAGCGGAAGAGGTGAAAAGAAAAGGGAAAGTAGACGAAGCTTTCGAAAATTACCTTGAAGGTGTAAACAACTCCGAGCCCTGTGCTTCTCCGGGAAGATCCCCGCGTCTCACGCGCGTCTCGCCTTCTCTGTTCCAGGATCTTTTTGTATTTACGCGAATGAGGATTCCTTCGAGTACATTCGGTCCTCCTTGGAGAAAACCCTGTTGTCGAATTTAGAGCAGGAGGACAGGCTACCTTTCCAAGGACTGCCTATTGTAATAATGTTCGTGCCGGAGTCCAGTATCGACGAGATGGAAGCCATGAGGCTCAAGGAGGAGGGACAGAATCTCGCCGACAGGTAATGGTGTTGTAGTCGCAATTGATTGACCGCAAATTGGAGAATTCGCAAAGTGCACTGATTACATCCTGTTGATGTCGCGCGCAGCCTGCAGTGTCCGTTCATCGACGTCTGCATAGACGATCTGGAACAGGACAAGAGGTTCCCAACTCCGCTAGTGAAGGACGCTCTGCAGCAGCTTATACAATCCATAAATCACAGAGCTGGTTTTTTGAATATATATCAGAGCGTCATCGAGTGCTTGGAGCCTGACATCAGGTAGAGTATCGCTGGCGAGTCGCTCACACGATTGAACAATCAATAATCACTCGTTTTACGTTTATTTTGATTTCAAGGTAACAGTGTTTTTACCTGTGTGACTAAACTGCTAAACTAACTGATAAACTTGATTAAACTGATGTTTAATTTGCATCTTACCTTTTTTTTTTTTTACCGGTTGTTTTGATTTTCAGGATAATAATGTGCATGTTCTGCGGCGATCCGTACTCGGTCGAGAACGTTCTCGGTCCGCTGCTCAGCCACCAGTGTTGCTTTCTAAGCGGAGACCGGTCTATAGTGTTGGAAACATTCCTGGGAGAATCGAAACGTCGGGTCGAGGTCATTATCTCGAGTTTCCACGGCGCTAACGCGTTCAGAGATGAGCTGGTGCACGGCTTTATACTTGTCTACTCCACGAAGCGGAAAGCGTCGCTCGCAACTCTCAAGTACGTATCGGCGACGTAGCGTGACCCTTGAACTTAAAGCGAAACTACGTGCCACGTTGAACACTCGCGCGTCCTTGTTCCAGTGCTTTTTCCATGAACATACCAAATCTGCCGATACAAATAATGGCTGTAACCGACACCGGCGGCGCGAACGCGTTCTTCAGCAACGACTTGAGTCACTTGCTCATTACGGAAGGCAATGCTACGGCGGACAGGCTGCAAGCGCATTTCATGACATCCGCGTCCAGCTGTCAGCAGAAAAGTGAGATATCGCGACACTCGACCAGATCACGTTATTCTAATTATTTGTTATTAATTCATCTTACTAATTAATTATTATTATTTCTCTCGATCACGTTCTTCTAATTATTTTTCTCGATCCCGTCGCTTTAATTCATCATTTTCCTCGATAATGTTCTTGTAATTATTTTTTTCGATCACACGTTATTTTAATTATTTTTCTTGATGACCTTCTCTAATTAACTATTTTTCTCGATCACGTCGTTCTAATTAGTTATTTTTCACGATCACGTTACTTTTATTAATCATTCCCCTCGACAACGTTTTCCTGATTAATTTTCTCGATTGCATTGTTCTGATTATTTTTCTCGATCACATTATTCTAATTTAATTATTTTTCTCAATGCATTATTCTAATTAATCATTTTTTTTCGCACAGCGGCGTTTTATACGCCATTCTTCAAAGAGGTGTGGGAGAAGAAACCGGAGATCGAGCAAGCGTTCAATATGGAGGAGCCGGGCAATCTGAACGACAGCGGAGAGGGCACCCTGGAGTACTCGGCCCTGCACCCGATGCCGCCGCCACGACACGAGAGCTATCATCTCCAGACGCCGGATGACGGGTAACTATTCTAGACGTGGCTCCGCAATAACAGAGCGAACTGACTTATTGCCTAATACGCCACTCTTTCCCTCTCTTTTTCTCTGTAATTCAAAAGTCTAACGTGAAGCAGTATGTCTGTAACTTTCAGAAGCGGCTCCGAGTCGTACGAGCAGTTGACGCCGGACGGCGATCTCGGGGACACCGGCCTGACCGAACAGTTCGTCGATCACCGGGCCACGCCGAGCGACGACAGCGACATTTACAGCCAGGTCGACTTCTATCGCGAGGAACGGGAGAGGGATCTGATGAAAAACGAGGACATCACGAACAAGCTGTCCGGTGAGTTCATCCGAATCAGACTCGCGCGAAGAAGCGCCGCAATAATCGTACCTGAAGATTTATCGAGCCTATGAATCTCCCTTTTTTTGTTTGTCTCTCTCTCTCTCTCTCTCCTACGTGACAGGTTGGGTGAAGGACACGTTTATGCACCAAGACGGAGTTACCAACAGCTACTCGCACAGAGCCTTTACGACAGGCCGGCGACACATTTCCCAGGCTAAGCCGCGGCCGAAAGGTAACAGCCAGACGTTGAAGCAGCCCGGGAAGATCAATCTGAAGGATTTCTCGAACGTGACAGACGCGATAGCCAGGATGACGATAGGTGAGAAAGACGAGCACGGGCCGAAACTGACCACGATGGGCCACGCTCCCCTCGCCACGCCGGAATTGGTCGACCTCGGCTCCGAGTACGCGCAGGTGAAGGACGTGGTGCCGAGTATGTACTCCGCGTACGACGGCGATTACATGTACGCCTTGGTACAGGACTCCATCGGCAATAACAAATCTAAGCTGCGTCATCGGCGCGAAAAGGGACAGCCATGTAAGACCATCTCTTTTCGGCGCAATTATCATTACATAACGCACATTATCGTTACGTAACATACATACACATACCAATTACGTTGTAATACGTAACTCTGTACGTTGGAAGAAAGAAAAGGATTTCGAGACTCGTAATGTTCAGCAAAGGACATTGGCTTTTCCTCTTCTAAGGTACACAGGATCGTTACCGATGTGTAAGAATTACTGACGTGTGCTTACTCACGATGATTGTGTGTGGCGAGCAGCGTACAGCGACTCCGATTCGGAATGGAGCTCTTTGGAGAGGCAGAGGGTGACTGACGCCTTGAGCAAGGCGAACAAGAAGCCCTCGTCGCACAAAAGAATACGTAAGAAACGCACCGCGATACCGGTCGCTACGCCCAAAGTGCCGTCGTTGGCCAGCATGGGCAGCGGTGACGGTATAGTCGGTCTGAACTACAACATGAAGGACGACAAGAACTGGCGTGTCGATCCAGCGGACAGAGGTGCGATTACCCTCTCCCATTTGTTATACGTGGGAAGAAAATTTTGCATCTATTCCAGGCTCATATTATCATATATAAACAAGAATGCATAATCTTATATAACATAATGTATAATCTATATAAAGATAAAACTTGCTTATATATGAAAACATTCTATATAGTCCCATTAAAAATATTACATTCTCGTTACTCAAGAATAACAGGAATACGATACTTGAAATGGAACTATATAGAATTTCTATAAGCAAGTTTCAATTTCATATAAAATTATTTTATATTACATAATTCAATATCATATGTTTTTCGATTATACAATTCTTATATATGAGAATATGAGTCTCGAATTGATGCTGATACTTTTCCATGTGCCTGTTCCCCCGTTGTTATTTTGCGCAAGCTGTAATCAGCGATTCGGCAACGAAGTACATTTGTCTCTCTAGTGTCCAGCGAAACGCCCGACACATCGGAATCGAGCGATCCCGAGCACACCTCGAGGTCCAGATCGAAACAGTACAAGTATGCGGCGGTCAGTTTGCGAAAGAGATTCTCCGGGAATTCCCTGCAGCAGCAGCACTTGCAACACCCGTTCAACGTGAAGCACATGACGCAGGAGATGTTCAGCGCCTCTTGTAAGTGACACGATAGTTCGGTTCTCCGTTTGACTGAGACAGAAATCTTAATCAGTATGTATCCCGATATCACCAGCATTTACAATGATAACTCTGTGACTGGTATTATATAATTGGTACGAATGTATGCATCCGAAAAGTATGAATGTACGCCAATTTAGCGACGAACTGTGGTACGCATGTGTAATTGATTTTGAGATATATTTTACTTACGTTCAGCTTAAAAAATCACGGCTTCCTCGAATATTTCGCTCCTCCTTACATCTTCTTGATAACCTCTCTCATTTCCGCGCCGCTTCTCATTAAGTTCTCCCTTTGAGTTGCGTGTTCCACGCTTGCGCTAACTTGCATGGAACTTGTGGTTCTTTCTAGCCAAGCAGAGGGGTGAAAATACGTTTGGCATTCCAGATGATGAGTCGAGTCTGGACGTTTCCTCGCCGCGGGAGATCAATTCGCCCAGTGTAAGTTCCGATCAAGACTGACGGACCGTCGCTCAATGTCCGCGCGTAATGTCATCGTGTCGTCGAACTGTTTCCTTTCCAGTTCGGCATATTGAACAAGTCGAAGGACGGGGACAAGTTGACCAGGAAGAAGGACAAGCAGAAGGCGAAGGAGGACGAGAAGCTGGAGAAGAGGAGGCAGAAGGAGGAGAAGCTCAAGAAGCACGCGGAGAAGGAGAAGGAGAGGGAGAAGAAGAAGCAGGAGAAGATCAAGCAGACCAAGGGCCCGGGCGGCACGCCGATCTCGAGCCAGTCGCAGCAACCCTTGATCGAGGACTTCGCACAGAGCGAAACGAACCGGATACCCCTGTTCCTCGAGAAGTGCGTGCGATTTATCGAGGACGAGGGTCTGGACTCTGAGGGGATATACAGGGTACCGGGTAATCGCGCGCATGTGGAGCTGCTTTTCCAAAAGTTCGAAGAAGGTACACCATTCGTTGATATCTGCCCCCTCTCCCCCCCCCCTACCCCCGATCTCCGTCAGTCCCGTCGTTGCGCTCTTCTGAAATCCCCTTCTTCCCCTCTTCACCTGAAACGTAATTATTCTTACGTGGACCTGGTCTTTTTCTCTTTTGTGACGTTGTAGATGGCAATGTCGATATACATTCTTTGGATATTCCCGTAAACGCTGTCGCTACAGCGTTAAAAGATTTCTTTTCCAAGAGGCTACCGCCACTGATCGATAAAGAACGCATGACCGAGCTGGAGGATATATCAGGTAAGTCGGCACACTTCGCCGGATGTTAATTAGAATCAAAATATATAATACTTGAATTATTTCGAAATCTCTCGGGAAAGAGGGGTAAAATGTGAGAAAGTAATTGGCACTCGGGATTCGTTTAACGTGGAAGATCGATTCAACGTGTAGGTTTCTCCAGGAGAATGATTCACGTGCGTGTGTTATTGCCCATTAAATATTTACATCCTCCCACGAAAATTGAAATAGTGTATCGCTACAACCGTGTTCAGGCCGTGATCAGGCTATCAAAGACCCGTACATCTCTTCTTGATTAATCACCTCTACGGAGGCTGTGTTAATATAATTGACGTTAATATAATTGATGTAACATAACATTTTAAGGATCCCCTCGACGTTTATCGAAGTTCGTCATCGACTTTGGTATACCCTTAATAATCTCAGTATCGGAAACTCGAGCAATCTTCGCAGAATCTTGTTTCTGATTTTTTGTTTTTGTAGATTATAGCAGCGCTGCCATTCAGTCACTTAAATCACTTTTTGTTGTTATTTTATCCAAAGATAAACCTGGGGAAGTAAGAGTAAGTATTACTTTTTCGCTTAAATGGCTTCAGTTACTTTCAGAATTTGGCTAAAAAAAAATGTCAGTCAGTTTTAGTCACTATTTTGTTTAAGAAGTCAATTTTTGTCTATTCTGCTACAACCACTATTTCACTTTTTGTATACCTGTGACTGACTGACCGGGCAGCCCTGCTATAGTCTATATGAATGTCTGTATGTCCGAAAATCGTCATTAGAATCGCTTTATTGAGGAATTAAATATTTTTAAGAACATGTTATGCCTCTATCAGGTGCACGAGGCAAACCTATGTCGGCTACTTGCATGAACATGGAAGGTCAGTGCCCTTATCTCGCATAACACTTATCGAATCGCATTTTCTCGACGTTCTCTCACGATATTAACGCGCACCTCGTGATTTTGCAGACCGAAGTTGCAGACTGTTGGCTCTGCGTTTGATGCTCAACAAGTTGAACCCTGTAAACTTTGACGTTCTCAAGTTCATCTTCCAACATTTCGTGAAGTGAGTAATTCCGGAGTGCCCGTAGACACACGACCGGACACGATTGTTATGCGCCGTTACATGTTACAGGATTTCACATATTTTACATGTTTTGTACGTACAACTTACACATCAAAAATACAATATCAATTTCGTGTGATTTCGATTCTCCGCAGGGTCGCGGAGAATTGCAAGCTCAACAGCATGGACAGCAAAAACCTGGCGATCTGCTGGTGGCCTACGTTACTACCGATCGAGTTCAACGACCTCGGCAGATTCGAGGCGATGAGGCCGTACCTGGAGGACGTGGTCCAGACGATGATCGACCAGTATCCCTTCCTATTCTGCGGCGAGGAGGCCATCGTGATGGTGTAGTGACGAATGCGCTGCCGCGTGCACAGTGCATAGGTTGCTGTGCGAGCGCAAGTGGACAAATTTCGACGGACGGACGGACGGACGGACGAACGGGCGGGTGGACAGATGGATGAACGGATGGATAGACGGATAGGGTGAACGAACGAACGAACGAACGAACGAACGAACGAGTGGATGGACGGATGGATGAGTGGACGAGTGGATGGGAAGCGGAGCGTCGACGAGCGGCCCCGCTTGATGCGGATTCAATCCGGCACAATTTTCTACGCGGTCGACGCGACGATCGGGCGTAAACGATTGGTCTCAACATAGTTTCTATTGATATTAAACTTCGCTTTAACGCACTCGTAAACCGCGCGATGAGCAACAGAGGTGCCACGTGGGCGCGACGAGGTTCGAACGTGTCTCGAGGAGAAGAATCTCCAAATTCGAATCTCCAAATTTTCTCAGTCGTCGCCGCGTTCCGCTCGCGTTTTCCCGCGGAATGCGACGAATCGCGACACCCTCTCCTCCTCATCCCCCCCCCCCCCCTGCGATATGAGCGGAACA
>NW_014556488.1:1442745-1603256 GCF_001313825.1 Dinoponera quadriceps
CTGCGATATGAGCGGAACAAATGATCGATCGGTGGTCGATGGTCCTAAAGTGTGAGACGGCTGTTCGCACGCAGGTCAGATAATAACGCGAGTAATAAGAGTCAATCCATGTGTCATAATAGTATGCATGTATCATGTTGGATGTATCCAGAGAGAGAGGGAGAGGGAGGGAGGGAGGGAAGGAGAGAAAAAGAAAGAGAGAGAGTGTATGTGTGCGATGTATTTATTGATATTATATTTTAGGGATATAAGGCTCGGTATCTGATAATAGCGATATATTAGCTTATAGCTGAGAAAGTAAGATCGATGTTGCTTTGTCTCTCTTTTTTTTGTTTTTCTTTTCTTTTTTTTTTTTTGCTTCCCGGCTTCGACTTCTTTACGTTCGCGCGATTTTTCTTTCGCGCGGGTTCCCGCTTGGCAGCCGCGAGGAGCACGACAGATGCCGGACCGTAAAGTGAGATGATACACACACACACTAACATGGCCTCGTTCAAGAGGTTGTTAGTATTTTACAAAAAATAGAGTGGCCACACACGTGTCCACGAGAGAGATACGAAACTTAACGATTCATCGTCGAATAATATATATATATATATATATATATCTCTCATACGACACACATAGCAACGATATCAAAAAGCCAAGATTTTGTGAGCGCGTATATATCCTTTTTGTTATTTATTTATTTTTTTCTCTTATTTTATTTTTGCCACTGCACAAATCGAGCGTGTTTTACTTCTCGCATCCTGTCGCTGTAGATTAACGTACGAGGATCTTCGAAATGGTTTTTATCGCGCGCAGCGGGGCCGGGGCAGGCCCGAACGATGATACAAACCGTGTAATCTCATTCCGTCTAAAGGGATAAGGCGAAAACGAAGAGAAAAAAAGAGAGAGAAAGGAGCGAGATGCGAAGAGTGTCGCGTATAAAATTGCATAAATAATCTCTAATAAACTGCGATAAGCAGGCTTATGAGGGGAAAGAAAATGAACGAAGATAGGGATATATTGAAGATAAGAAAAAAAGAAAAAAGGGACTTTTCGGGGGAATCTCATTTTACACACGAGCAAGTTTACACAACATGCAAACATACACACACACGCGCGAATCGAATCGAAACTACTGTATTAAGAAGTATTTAGAGCTACGAACGATATTAAGATTTCTTAAGCCGAATATGTACATAGAAAGAAGTTTAGCGATTTAAGGTTCGCAAGGTTCATTAAAAACGAGAGAAATCGCTAAATCCGCGCGGACTCTTCTGACTCGACCGCGCGAAGAGTCCGGCCCCGTTTGTCACGCAGCAAGCTGACGTTTCGTCGTTTGTATTTTCGCAAGAAAGAACGAAAACAAAGAAAAACGCAGAAAGTATTTATTAAAGAAAAAAAAACAAACGCAGTATTAAACGCGCGAGGTACACATTCGATCGAGGACCGTGATTCGATTCAGTTGCCGACAGAAAGCGAGAGAGAGAGAGAGAGAGAGAGAGAGAGAGAGAGAGAGAGAGAGAGAGAGCGCGTGTCGTCTGATCGGCTCGATCGCATTCGACTTTCGGTGGAGACGCGCTACGTTCGCTAATTCGCCCGCCGCCATTCAGTTTCTCCGCTCTCCGCGCTCGCACTGAGTTCGCGCGCCCGAGATCCGAATGCGGGACGTCGCGGGTCGCCCGCGCGAGACTCACGGACTCCCAGACGCGGGACGCTCTTTTTCGTAGGTGTGCCATAACTTAAGTCGATGTTAACAAGATCGTAAGTGTGTGTATGTGAGGGAGAGAGAGAGAGAGGTATACATATACCTTTCGGCGGCTCAACATTCGAAAGTAAGCTTGCGCGCGTGCCTACGCTGTCCGAGCGAGCCGACAGTGAACACTCGCGTGAGACACTCAATCGCCCGTAAATGTTGAAGCCACTGTGTGAACAAAAGAGAGAGAGAGAGAGAGAGAGAGAGAGAGAAAGAGTGAGTGAGTGAGTGAGTGAGTGAGTGAATGAGTGAATGAGTGAGTGAGTGAGTGAGTGAGTGAGTGATGGAGAGAGAGAGAGAGAGAGAGAGAGAGAGAGAGAGAGAGAGAGAAAGAGAAAGAGAAGGAAAACGCAACAACACACTTTTGTAATTCGATGATTAACCGCAAACATTCCCGTAAGGAACGTCGATGTTACTTCGCAGTCTCGTGAGGAGGCGCGTTTCAACTGGTTCGGAAGCCTGAAGAGAGGGAGATGAAGAGGGAGAGAGGGAATATAAAATCTCGTTCGTGATAAACGAGAGGGATTTCCTCCTTCGAGGAGCCGAGGCGAAACGCGCCTCTCGTGGGACACGCTATACGCTCCGTATTTGTAAGGATAAAACATAACGATATTTCTACGATCGAGGAGGCGTCGCGAGCGATGCGCCGCAGCGAAAGACAGGTAAAAGAGAGAGAGAGAGAGAGAGAGAGAACAATGAACGGATCGTACACATTCCCGTTTAGTCGTAAAAGAAAAAAAGATTTTATACATTCGTACGTACGTAATTGTATAATGTTCTTAATAGAAAGGAAAAGACGTCGATGTTTTACGTGTGGGATCTTGAAGGCCGCGTAAAAATAATAATAACCGGCGTGACCGGCGTTTTTCCGCGCCGACGATGTCGATTGAAGCGTGTTGACGCGTGTAAGTCGAAGTGCGCGCGCATGCATGCGCTTGGAAGATGTTTCTTCTTCTTGTTCTTCTTCTTCTTGCTCTTATTGTTCGTCTCCGTCTGTTTATCTTCGTCCGTTTTACGTGTAACGTCGAATCGATCGTTCAGTTCAGGAGCACTTTCGCGAAATTTGCCCACACGATTACGATCACACGTGTGTTGTTCACCGAGAGTCGCTTGCACTGTTTTTACATTGATCTCATTTCTCGCCTCCGCAAGAGTCGCGTACACATCGATGGTTAGCTTAGATTTAATGTCTCACGGTACCCCCCCCCCCCCCTCCCCCTTCCTCGTCTAACACGATATCGTTAGGATCGTTTCGTGCCGATAAATTAGCCGCTTGGTGGCAGTCGCCCTTCTAAGCTTCTTCGTTAGCGAGTCTGTCGTGTGTATTTTCCCTTTAATATCCTGGGAGCGACTTGTAAGCTATCATTTATCGTGCGACTATCGTTTGTAATCCGAATATCCTGCGTAAGCTGTGCTTTCAAATGCGATCGAGCGACGTGGTTCGCTGCGACGGCGGTCTGATTAGTTTCTCGTCGGAGACTTCCGAGCTCCGAGCTGTTATTTAACAAATAGTTGTTTTAGCTTTATTGCTTGACTAATAGCTTCGTGAATCTCCGATTACGCAGGTCGACGAAAAAATGTTTGCCGAGTTGTTCTAATTAGTACAAATGGTTTTCCGCAGATTTTCGGTTACAAGGAACAATGTCGCTGGCCAAATTGCATTGTCGCGTCGGGTTTTAAAGTTAGTTTGACGATTTTTAAATGAGAGATCAGCTATTTTATGGGATATTTATCAGGGTATTTATTGGCTAAATATTGACTTATATTCTCGCTATTAAAATGTCAAAATTTGAATAACCCATTTGAAAGAGTTTAAGAAAACTTTTTTTTTATATTGAAATTTAATAAAAAAAATGTCTTTTATTCTGAAGAATTGGTTTTATCAGCCATTTTAAAAAATACCATATATAATTATATGTAATTATATGTGGAAAATTTTTGTCCCGGGATTGAAATCCGACTATTTGTTTTCACTAATCTTGCCACATGTGTGCTTGTTTTTCTATTTTTCTTTTTTTTACTACATGTGAGACGATTTTTTGTCTTTTGCTAAGAAATCAAAATGTGAATCAAATATTCATTTTTATTGACGGTTGATGATTGATTATACATTTTTTTTCTACAAATCGCTAGATTTTCTTTTAAAACACAGAATAACTTTAAAATCTGATGTGATGGAGTAATTTGGCCAGCTGTGTTGTTTTTTGTGGGCGAAAATTTCTAAGAAACACCTATTCTGATTAGAGCGTTTGTTTTGTCAACCTGTGTTATCAGTCGATCTGTACTTACATGTACTTCGTGTAAGAGATATTGATTTGGATGGCCGAATAATTGTCCACGAACACGTACCTGCAATTAATCGTGCTCTCGACCAAGAATGATTATTAATGTAAATTATTTACAATTATGATGACCGCTCTGAGAGATCCTCTCGAGTCACAGAACAATTAAATCCATCGAGACCCTTGTCTACTCCATCACTGTTCGTATTTCTCATTCTCATGAATGAAGCCTTTCCTTCGAATCTAAACGATCACTAGCGCTAATTAACGCTTCGTATCGTTAATCTCGAGCTCTGGAAAAAGTCAGAGCGACCTGGACAACCGCCGCACCGGACTCGCAGAGCCGCGATCGCAGCCTTTCGTCGCAGCGCTCTTGTGTCCACGATGTAACGTTTAAGCAATAGCACAAGAAACGAATCTACCGAGTAACGAGGAGGTACTCGCCACCGATGATGACGACGACGACGACGTAGCAGTAGCGATAACAATTAGCAGCGAGCGCAAAAAAATAACCATCACCAAGCTTCGCAAGGACGCGCTCTTCGCTTCTCATCATCATCATCATCACCACTACCACAACCACCACCATCGTCATCATCTGCTGTACATCACCATCGTCATCGTAATCCTTCGACACGTATCCATCGAGCGTCTTCTCTCTCGCGAAGCCTAAAGGAGAAAAACCACTTTTTCTACGATACGTCCGTTAAGATTTCCGCTTGTCTCTTCTCGCTGTTCGAGGACGGGGGCCGTGGACGGCCCCCCCCCCGTCCCTCTTCCCCGCGCATCCACCCACTCACCTCCCGGTTACGAATAACGAATATCCTTGCGTTGTCTAACGTAGCCTGTGATAAGAACGTAGGCGTACGGATCTGATCTTGTTTCCCTTTATTTATAGCATCGGCTGATGTACGAATGTATTATAGTTGTACAGTTGCATCGGATGATGTGTATTATAAAACCCGGCTTTACTTTTGGCGTTTTCTCGGCGCGTTCGTCCCTTCGTACTCTCTCCTTTGCAAGTATGTTATTATAATTATCATCACTGTATTATCATTACATCCCTCTTTTTACACACACACACACATACACACACACATACACACACACTTTGTCACGCGTGTCGTGTCTCGTATGTTCCTTTTCGCGCGTTCACCTCGAGAGTTTTCGCCGTTCTTTTCCGTAGTCCTCTCTGCGTACTTTGCGAGCACCCCTGGAGTAACGATGGGAAATCGCGAAGAGAGATCGCGGTGTACACACACACACACACACACACATACATTACATACATACACGGGAGAAGATGTATCGCACGAAAAATGTATTCCGTCGATTGTATACTCGTTAACTCAATGTTGATCTCGTCGTCTCACGGAGCGATACGGAGACTTTCAGTTCGCGACCGGCGACGACGATGACGCGTCCTCTCAGCGGGTCCTCCCCCAAATTGATTTAGCCGCGTTTTGCGATATTTTATACCTTGACGTTTTTTATAAACGAGAAATAAAATAAAAGGAAACGTATTTGTAGTAGTACACACGTACACACACACACACACACACACACACATATATATATATATATATATATATATATATATACATACATACATATATATATATATTTATATGTTCTTTCGTAGCGTTGTGCACTCTTGTGTTTCTCGCGCGCTCCGCTCAGCCGCGAGAGGATCGCGAGGACTTCCCTCTCGGCTTTGACTTTCTCTTTCACCGGAACTCTCTATCTTTTCACGCGAGGAATGACGTTCCAAATGTGAACAGTGACGTCGACAGATTTGCTAGCGAACCTATAGTGTGACACCTGTCAATGAGTAGAATCGACGAACAATCGATACAGGATTGTTTTGCCTTCCGGCTCTTTCTGTAATCACTAAGGAATGGCGATTTGAACTCGGACAATAATTTCAGATAAACCCCCGAACGAGAGAAATATTATATATAATATTTAGTGTAATTCAGCATATAGACCCGTAAAAAATTTCCCATATATAATTATATATAGATTATGTCCATATATATGAATATAATTATAAATATACATTATATACGGCTATATATAGTTATATATAATCATATATAACTGTATCGCCATTTCATATATAATTATATAGACATATTTTATGACGCCTTAAATATAATTATATATAATTATTTCTAATTATATATCTAATTATACATAATTATATCTAATTATACATGGAAAATTGTTTCCCCCGGGGATATCGTTTATTAGAAATATCGAAGTATTTAGTATAATTCAAGACTGATATTTATAATAATTTAACTCGGGAAGTAACGGAGATGAGCGAATTTTTATTTTACTTAAATCCGTCGAGAGCACTTCGCGCGCTTTGAGTCTGTATATTTTATCCGTTATTCTCTTTTCCTCTTATTCGACTTTCTCTTTATTCTTCTATACTTATCACTTCCGTATTTTTTCAATTTAAACGCGACGGACGCGACTACTGGTGAAGGCACGATACAGGGGAGACAGCAGACACTTATACTTTGTCGCCTCAACTTAGACAATCGAAGAGAGAATGCCAGTGTTGCTCGCAAAGTATCGACCAGCTAATCCGAAACGTATGCACATCTCATGCCGAGACCACCGTTGAAATTCGCCGACCCGCCGAATTTTACAGAATTTAGTGCGAACGTGACCCGCTCTTTCCTTCACGAATGCGTTTCCATCTTCTCTCCTGAATTACGCGTTTATAAATGTCGTCATTTATATACATGTAACGATTTTTGTAAATAATCAGTATACATATATAAATATATAATTATATATATATACATATATATATACATAAAGATATATATATATATAAATTATATATATATGAGAATCACAACGTGTAAATGGACGGAATCTGTCTTCGTTATATCGATAGTCTTATATCAGACTTGTATATGGACGGAGGGACTTTTGATTATTAAAAGTTTCCTAGAGTAAAAAAATAACGAGACGTTTTCTCTCCAATCGCCATCAAGAGACATTCCCCTTTATCTTATTGTAATTAAAAGGATATAAACCGAAGGTTTAATCACAACCAGCAATTTTAATTTATTTCTATTTATATTTCAATCATTTTAATATGCAGGTAGGTATTTGGCGATTATTCATGTATCGTTTTCTAACATATTTTTTGCAGTAAAATTGAATATTAGGTGTTCTGGTTAGTTTTGAGGGATTTTTTTGCAAAAAAAACACGTTTATTTTGGAGAGACGTTAAGTTATATTTTATGTAAAATATTTTCTACCGTTAGCTACAATTTACGCTTTTTTACGCTTAGGATTATTATAACATATCCATTTTTCATCGCCAGTTACAATTTTATACAAAAACTGTTTTTTTTTCATGACGAGAAAATAATGAAGTGTAAATGGTTAAACGATTTTGAAAAGCCAATTCAAACAATTCATATAGAACTCCATTGGCCTTTTTTTTTAATCTTTCCCATTGTATGTAAACGAACAAAAACGGTCAATTTACCAATATTTAATGCTTCAGCTAATTCTTGAAGCGTTTCAGCTGAGTTTTCATTCAACAATGCCTGTAATTCGGCATCTTCGAACTTTTTTGGTTGATCTGAACATTTTTGACCTTGAATATTCTCTGTCTTCCAAATCGAAATCACCACTTTTAAATCGTCGACGCTAGTACTCACACGTTTTAATTGATGGAGCAGACTCAGAATAAGTTTTTGAGATGAATCGGCGAGCTTCGGCAGCTGTTTTCTTCGAATTAAAATGGTAAAGTAATAGATGACGAAAATGCTCCTTATCACGTTCAATTTTTAATCGCACTAAACAGTACGGTTATGTTTACGAATACACAACCTGTATCAAATGATTTGTAGAAATGTTCAAGCTTTGAAATGACGTACCAACTTTCAAAATGTCTCTAACAGATTTGTAGCTATAGCCATCTACCGTGAGCCCTCAAAACTAACCAGAACACCTAGTATTTTGCTCGTAATTAGAACTAAATTGCAAAAATAACGGGCTTAAAATTGGGTCTTCGATTTAAACCCGTTATTTTTACAAAACAAATAAAAGGTCTAAAGCAAAGTTATTAACTCCTTCGACCCGTTACTTTTTAAGAGCAAAAAGGAGTCTAAAATAGGGATGTCCAGATTCTTAGACCCGTTATTTTTGGAAATTAGTTTCAAAGTCGCCGCTACGAGCCGCCACTTTCTAAAGAACTGAGGTCGTAGTACGACTCGATATAAATCAGCCATATACTGATCAAGTAATACAAATTAATAGTAAATCATGCGAATCTTTATTTTCAAGGGACATCTGACAAAGGTAATTAGTTTATTTAATTAAAATAATTAGTCGACTTATGACAGATATGCTCATTTCTTTCAAATCTCTTAGCTGTCTTCTAAAAACCCCATCAACTGCACTAATTAAAAATCTTGCTGCGATTATTTAAATATTATATATAAGTAGCATAAAGAAAAAAAAAAAAATATATGAATCACATTCATGTCAATAATTGGCATGTCGAATGTGAAGACGTATCAAAAGAAATCCTCGGCGACTGATTTGCGCGATAAACGCACACAGCAAACTACCGTATCGCTTTCTTTTTATTTATTGCACAAATAACGCTGATGACGAGCGACGTGCGCTCCCTCCGCTCGTACCGTGTGCACGCGCGTGGTTAGGTGGGGGGACTGACCGGCCGGCCAATCAGCATGCGACAACACTTCGCGGGCCGCACCAAGTACCGCTGGCCGTCGCATACTGTAGAACGGCCACGTATGCGACGACGGTCAGTGCTAGACAGTCTGAAGTTCGAGCCGCAAGTGATTGGTCGCAAGGATGCTGCGAACGTGCCTGACGATCCTGCCGTTGCTCTTGCTCGGCGCGTTAGCCGACGAGAAGTATATCCTGGAGCTCACCGACGAGACGTTCGAGAGCGAGCTCACGCGTCACGAGAACACGCTCGTCATGTTTTACGCACCATGGTGAGTGACAAACAGCGGATCGACAGACTGCGAGAGAGAGAGAGAGAGAAACGGCTACCGGAGCCGTCCGGTTTATATATTATAGCTGCCTTATGTTCCTCTTTCTCGGCTTTTTAAACGTGGCAAATGCTTCACTCTGCGCTCAAGAAAAAGCGAACCAGAAGCAGGACGAGAGCAGAAAGAGGGAACGGGGAAAAAAGAGAAACGAGAGAGTCACGAGAGAGTGCAGATAGTGCAGACGGAAGGCGGAAGGGAACCTCCCGGTCGTTGATTGCTAAGAGTTTCCTTATCTTTTCGAAAGAATTCGATCCTATCGCGTTCTCATCGGCTGCTCAGGGCCTGTATCTTCCGCTTGGCGGGACGGAAAAATGTTTTCTTCTGTACAGACACGGCGAAACTACCAATGTCGGCGAATGCCGGTACGCGGCATTCTTCCGTCTGGCCTGATGACGTATTCAGAATTCTGATGTCTCCTTGAGTAAATTGGTGTCTAACGAACGCCGGCGTTTTTTTTTTATCTTCTTGCAAAACGCCAAATTTGATAAAGAGAATTACCGCTCCTCTGCTTTCTCCTCAGCTATTTATGTAATGTCTCTTTATATATATTTTTTTTTTTGTTTTTCTTCTCGCATTTGTCTTCTTTTTTCTCTGAACTATAGGATCAGTATTTTGTCCAATTTTTCCCCCTTCTTTTTTTATTTTTCCAATAAGCCGGTTAAGTTTATTTCAGTCGTGATGCGGAAAATGTAAATGACATGCGGTTAATGATCTCGAGATAAGAATCTCCTTCGCCAAGAGTCAGAAGGTATAGAATGTATTCCGATCGTGCGATTTCCACTGTATTCGCTCGAGAAACTTAAGCTCTTAAAAATTCGGATTATTCGTAGTTACCAAGAACTGGTGAACATGCAAGATAAGAGCTCATACATGTATTCATTGACAACAAGCACTTGTATGCGATTATCATCGTGCAAATATTAACAGAATCTCAACTTGCGACTGTCACTTCGGAACTATTGATACGATATTAATTTCGTTCTTAGGTGCGGACATTGCAAGCGCTTGAAGCCGGAGTACGCCAAGGCAGCGGAACTGCTTTTAGGCAGCGAGCCGCCCATCACGCTGGCTAACATAGATTGTACAGGAGCTGGAAAGGAGACGTGCAATAAGTACAGCGTCAGTGGCTACCCTACGCTTAAGATCTTCGAAGGTGCCGAAATGAGATCTGATTACAACGGTCCGAGGGAAGCACTTGGCATCGCCAAGTACATGAAGGTCTCCTGCTTCTTTTTATGCCCGGTTTAGTGATAACATTTTCAAGATTCAAGATAAAATTTTTTTTTATTTAATTTTTGAAATTTCAGAAAAGAAAAACGCCCCCCTCCCCATTTCTCCACGGATTTTTGCTGTTTCTGTCCTAAGAATGCAAAAATTCGTTTAAAATCTGCGGCATTTATTTATTTTTTTCGTAAGTGAGAAAGTAAAAAGATTCGTGAAAAATCGGGGAAAAAACAGATTTCTTCCGAAATTTTAGATCCACAATATGATAACTTCCCTCTCGTTATTTGTTTCTCATTTCTGCCTAATTTCCTTTCAGTCTCAAGTGGGACCCGCGTCCCAGCAGTTGACCAACGAAAAGTCCCACAAGACCTTCTTGGAGGGCGACGAGGTCAGCGTGGTGGGCTACTTCGAGAAGGACGACTCCCCGTTGGCTGCTGCGTATCTCACGGTCACTAAGAAGCTCCGGGGCAAAGCCAGATTCGCGCACACCTCGACGAACGAGCTGTTGGAATCAGCGGGACACAAGTACGTTTCTTCTACGAAGGGCAAACGGCAATTGTGGGAAAGCGCTCGAATTAACATGCCTCTTGCTTCAGGAACACCATCGTGCTCTATCGGCCGAAGCAGCTGCACAACAAGTTCGAGCCTGACAGCGTGGTGTACGACGGCGGCGACTCCATCGGCGAGGTCGCCGAGTTCATCAGCAAGAACTAGTGAGTATCGTTTCTCCTTTTTAATGGGAAGCTTAATGCCGGGGAGCCGACTTCCAGCTCGGTGCTTCGTGTTGCAGCTTCGGTCTGGCCGGCGTCCGCACGCGCGACAACAAGGACGAGTTCAAGAACCCGCTGGTGATCGCCTATTACAACGTGGACTACGTGAAGAACGCTAAGAGCACCAATTACTGGCGGAACAGGATCATGAAGGTCGCCAAGGACTTCCCCGAGTTCTCTTTCGCCATAGCTTCCAAGGACGACTTCCAACACGAGCTGAACGAATACGGCATCGACTTCGTGAAGAACGACAAACCGGTGATCCTGGCGCGCGACGCCAAGAATCAGAAGTTCCTGCTGAAAGAAGAGTTCT
This sequence comes from Dinoponera quadriceps, assembly GCF_001313825.1. Taxonomy (NCBI): domain Eukaryota; kingdom Metazoa; phylum Arthropoda; class Insecta; order Hymenoptera; family Formicidae; genus Dinoponera; species Dinoponera quadriceps. The sequence continues at coordinate 1,454,133 of NW_014556488.1, forward strand.
CCGTCGACTCGTTCGAGACCTTCCTCAAGGATCTGCAGAACGGCGCACTGGAGCCTTACCTAAAGTCCGAGCCGATCCCGGAGAGCAACACCGGCAACGTGAAGATCGCGGTTGCCAAGAACTTCGACGAGGTGGTCAACAACAACGGTAAGGACACGCTGATCGAGTTCTACGCGCCGTGGTGCGCTCATTGCAAGAAGCTCGCGCCGGTGTACGACCAACTGGGCGAGAAGATGGCGGACGAGGACGTGGAGATCGTCAAGTTCGACGCCACGGTGAACGACGTGCCGGCGCCCTACAACGTGCGCGGCTTCCCGACTCTCTTCTGGGCGCCCAGGGATTCCAAGGAGAGCCCGATCGAGTACGAAGGTAAACGCGGCCTCGAGGACCTCGTCGAGTACGTCGCCAAGCACGCCACCGACCAGCTCAAGGGCTACGATCGCAAGGGCAAGCCGGTTAAGCCCAGGACCGATGATGAGTTGTAAATTACGTCAGCCATGAGAGAGAAAGAGAGAGAGTGAGAGTGAGAGAGAAAGAGAGAAAAAGAGAGAGATAGAGCTAGAGATCGCGAAGTTCGTTCCCGTTTGCATTTCAAGACAGTACGCGTCTCGACGTTTACTTTTTAAGTAACACGCGCAAGGCGCAGCGCGAGGAGAACATCCAAGAACGAGCGAGGCGTTCAGAAACGAGCGTGAGTCGATAATTCGTTCGAGGAATTCCCCTTGAGGTGAAAAAGGGCTATTCTGTAATAGCGTATACGTAGCCGTGTGGTCGAGTGGTTTGTAAAATGTAAAAAGGCGGAATTGTAAACTAGTACTACCGGTTGCGTACGGTGCATTGTGAGAAATTGGATTTCATCTTTCACGACTACGGCAGCGTAAGAACCGACCAGAATGTCGTTATTCACGCCATCGCTTTTTTCGTCGACACATGGAAATGAGCGTGAGGACAGTTACGTTCTAATCGGCTGCCGTAGTCGAGTTATCTTAGCCCTGTTGTAGATCAATTTGTTCTACAACATTTATTACTATTGCCAAAACCTTGCACCTACGTTTACGCCATTGCAGAACGGCCTTAAGGCATCGTGTTCCAACACGTACTTGGAAGAGCCGGAAAGAATTCAGCGCGATGGAGCAGAAGAAGGCTCGTGGTGACGTAGTGAAAAACGCGAATTTGTCAACTCGGTCGAAGCTCCGATCCGGAGCAGCTCGAAGGTGAAGTCTCGTCGTGGTGGGGCGGACTCACCTCGTCTCTGAACGGCTCGAGCACCGCCGGCGGGGACCGGTAAAAGAACGGGGAACAGACTAGCCTGAGAGTGCAAATGTTGCCGCGCGAGACGGTTCGCAATAAGTGCAAGGAGAGGAGGAGGAGGGTGGAGGACGTGTTGGAGCGGAAGAATGCGTGTGTGTATGTGCGTGTGTGTGTCCTCTAACGTATAAGATCGTCTACATGTATTATTGTACACTTTGTAACGATTGTATGTAAGAACGAACGAACGCAGGACGGGGATGCGGGACGCGCTCGCTCGCTCGCTCGCGCGAGCGTAACAGAACTGATTTCAGATTTTATCCGCGGCATGCTTTCCGGTGTTTCGAGAAATTGCTGATCCACCATTCTTCGAGGAAGGCGCGCCAACGCGCGGTTGCTTCCTATGTCCTCCGACAAGTAAGCTCCATTCCAATCTTGCGTGTTTTGATTATATTACAGAACTAATCTAAGTTAGAGGGAGAATCGATTTTTGTTTATACACGGAAGAACCGAAATAAATTGTTTTATACAAAACACTACGATTGGTCTCTCTTTCTGCTGCTTTCTTCGACGACAAGTAACATCGGATGGACGTAAGTAGCGAGTATGGTTCTCGAGATTTGGAGAGAAGAAACGTTTTTTCTCCATTCTCCGCGGAAGTTGGGGAAACGGTTTTCTCCGAAACTTTCAAACTGTAGTAGTGAGTAAGCGACGTTGCTGTTCGTGCAATTGCACAAATTGCTGTAGAAGTAAATGCTTGAGAAGTACACGAGTGCCAAGTGAAAGAAATACCAGAAACCGCAACTCGATCAAGAATGTGCTACTTTACATAGTAGTTTAAGGATCATTTCTGAACTACATTCCATACGAATCGAGTTCTTTTTGCTCAAGGAACATTTTGCTCGGTGGCTGTTCCAAAATTTTACGAACTTTCCCGTCCGATCTCTCTTCCGAGGAGGAAACGTTTGTGAAGTTGACGTTGACACGTTTTGGTATGCGGTCTTAGATACTAAAACATTTATATTTACAACTGGTTACTTACCAAGGGAATATTAGACTGGCCAATAAGAACCTAATCACGGCTGTTGTAACGATATACAGTTTAGCTGAATTGGGTAAGTTAACATATATTTTTAACTAGATTAAGTTAAAAATTAATGGCCTATAAAATTAACTTGGTTAAATTATCTAAATCAAAATGAACTTAATTAAAAGTTAAATTATATTAATAACTAAGTTAATATTAATTTATTGAAGTTAAAAGTTATGCATAGTCAAGTACACACACACACATATACACATATATGCTTTTTTGCATAATTAACTTTAATCGTAGGTTAAATTTACACTAAAGGAAGATATTTATTATAAGAAAATATCAACTGTTTTGTGCTAAGGATTCCACACAAGAATGAACAGTAGCGCTTAAAGAGACAAAAAGAATTCTGATGCATTATTTCTCATTTTGTTTTAGTTTATATAGTAAGCAGCCTGGGATGATAATATTTAATATTAATAAATTATTTTAACTTATATAAAAAAAAATAGTTATAAGAAGTCACTGTATTGGTAATTAACTAATTTAAGTTAAAAGATAACTAATTCAAAATTAACCAAGTTAAATTAAAAATCATTAACCCTGTAACTTAACTCTTAACTGAGTGACTAAAATTATTGCTCGACACTACATTTTAGCTATTGTGGGAGGATGTAAGTGTTAATCGTGTAATGACGCACGCACCGGATTCGCTTCCGGAACAGAACGCACGCGATGAATCTACCTTCCACGCTAAACGAATCCTTAATCTAGAGAGTCTGTGCGTCGTTACACGCTTAACGTTAATATAACTAGAATGTATATCGCTACATATAACCGTGATTAGGTTCTCAGGTTCTTGGCCGGTCTATTTTCCCTTTGGACACTACAATTTGATCTTCTAATCCAAGATGTGCACACACACACACACACACACACAGACTATTCCCTTTTCTACTCCTACATTCGCACTGTGCAACGAATCCCGGGGAAAAATGATTATATGTGATTATATTATATATAATTATATAAAATCACATATGAATTTTGCCCATATATGTGGTTATACATATGATCATATGTGATGAGATATGTCTATATGAAAAAAATGATGCGTGTCATTTAATTAAATGCCGATATCATGTGCTGTCAGAAGTGCAAGCAGCACAGAAGTATTTATCTCGATTGCATTCACATATAATTTGTAAACAACAGTATCTTCCCGTTGTGAACATATTTGATTATATATAGTCATACATGGGCAAATTTTATATATGATATTTTTTTCCCCCGGGATGACATTTTAGCAGCAACGGTAACACTCAGTCTCATCGGTTTACATCGTCATAAGAAATGTTTATTGTTAGTTACAATCTGTTATCATAGCATTCATAGATTAATCATACAGTCTTACATACAAAAGCTAGATAGTAGTAGAGGAATAGTAGTAGTAGTAGTAGTAATAGTGGTAGTAGTAATAATAGTAGTAGTGATAGTAATAGTAGTAGTAGTAGTAGTAGTAGAAGTAGTAGTAGTAATAGAGAGAAAGATGTGTAAACTGGTACAGAGAGATTTCGGAGGTCACAGGATCGACGATCTCCTTCTTCTCCTGATCAATACAAAACTGGTTTATTCATCACGTTATCTCGCCGGTCACTCGCGGCACAAACCGTTACTCAGTCACGCTCGAGTGTCAAAAAATATCTCGTCGTCTACTTACGGAGAGAGTGATTAGCCTACGGCGATTAGAAACGCGTTATCGATGAACTCGGAGCTTCGCGCGGGGCCCTCTAAGGAAGTACTTCGCTCACGTGCCTGTTACGTGTATCTCTGTGTACGTGTGTGTGTATGTATTATCCTCGGTACTCAATATTCCGGAGAAATCAAAACTCGACTTTCCTCTTCTTCATATGCACACCGCTCTAACATCAAATACACATGTTTATCGTAATTCGCGATAACGTCGGACATCCGGATATCCGCTCGTGAAGAACCATCAATCAGGCCCGCGCTCGTTACTCTTAATTATTGCTTTCTACTTACACCATGGAAGAGAAGAAAAGCCAGTGTTTCGAAAATTAACAAAAAAAAAGGGAGAAAAAGAGAAAAACTGGTACACACTCGGAAAATCGCGCGTACCGTCTATCACGTATGAAAGAGAACACGCGGTAAAGAGAGATAGAGAGAGATAGAGAGAGAATTTACATATACAGGGTGAGGTACCTATAACTCGATCACCTTCAATTATTCATAAACTGCTAGTTATATGAAAAAATGTTTCAAATGAAAGTCGTATGATATCAACGAAGCGGACGTACAATGTAATAATTCGTTTTTTTGTTACTTCGCTTCTTTATCGAGATATGAAGGTCACCTTGAGTCCTTTAAATGGAATATGCAACACTTAGCCCTGAAATTCGAGAGAGTATTGAACGCTGAAAAACTGTTAAGGTATAATGGGTTCAAAATCAGTAATTACTGAGATATATTCTTTAAGTGACCTTTAATATAAGTAATGCTCAAAATGTTGGCCATTACAATCGATACAAGTGCGTAGTCGATTGATGAGCGTGAGTGACACACGTTCAAGCGTTGCTGGAGTTACAGCATTACATGCTCTTACAATACGGTCTTTCATACCTTCGAGCGTCGTCGGTGGCTCGCGATGAACTTTGGTTTTTAAGCTGCATCCCGAAAATGTATTGAAAATACTGACAATACTGAGAATCCATAATATACGTAACGTGAACTATAGATTTTCAGTCACGTCAGCACATTTCGGAATATAGCCTTAATTTCATCATCACCTTTCACTGAGAAGAATATCTCAGTAATTTCAAACACTACACCTTAACAGTATTTTTATTCAGCGTTCAATACTTTTTCGAATTGCAATGTCATGTAACGCATTCCATTTAAAGAACTCAGGGTGACCTTTATATCTCGATAGAAAAGCAAAGTGACAGAAAACTAATTATTATACCGTACGTCTTCCCTGAAACCGACTTCTATTTGAAATATTATTTTACACAATAAATGGTTTACGAGCAATCGAAGGTGGTCGCGAATTAGGTGCCTCACCTTCTATATATGTGTGTGTGTTTATATATATATATATATATATATATATATATATAAAGTCTATAGTATACGTATATACAATAGTCTTGGGTGCGTGATTGATACAATTATGTATATATAAGTATGTATATATATATTTTATATATATATATAACGGTATATCTACGAAACTCATTATATAAAAAGAATACTTTCGAGCTTCGCAGCAGACGCGCGAACTTGCACAACGGAGAAGCGGAGGCGTGGATCCGAAAGAAGGCGCGCGCGTTTCCCCAAAAAAAGCGCTCACATTATACAAGGCGTTCGCGCGCTCGATCACTCTAATATACATCTCCTCCCTCTCTCTCTCTCTCTTTCTTTCTCTCGGTATTCTCCTCTCTTTCGCGCTCCCATACAGATCCCATAATTGTCGTGCGTGTGTGCGTTCGCTTCGTGGGCAGAAATATCTTAGTCGTTGCAGTAAGCTCTCCTTTTTTTTTCTTTCTATCCATTTTCTCATTTCTCTTTTCACGCGGCCTCGAGAAGCTCTGTAAAAGCGCGCTGCGTGTCGCACAAGGGTGTGTTGTCGTGTCTTCGCGTTCTCTACCGCTCTCTAGCGTGTTCGAGAGAGAGACGGGAGAAGAAACGACGACGCGAAAGCAAATTGACGGTGATGGCCGCGCGAGGTGAACAATTCATCACGTCTCCTTCTCTACATCGGAATGGGGAGATCATCCGACGCGCTAGATCGGAGGGAGAATCCCGGCAGACACAAAATTCCAATTTCGGTGGCCGATCGTTGGACCGACGGCTGACGGAAGAGTCTCACTTCACTTGCGGATTATTATTTACGAATTAGATACTAAACAGAAGGACGAGCAACATGTGTTTTTTTTTCTTTTTTTTTCATTTTCGCTTCACTTCGACGAGTGAAGGAGCAACACAAGCGAAGCGGAGAAGACCGGCTCGAGATAAAACTATATCGCAGAAAACGATGAACGCGAATTTCTCCCGTTTTTCTTTTTTGCGTGAAACTTGTCGATTCGCGACACACGATCTCCGATCTCTTTTCGGCCGAGTACTACATATGCTCTCTCTCTCTCTCTCTCTCTCTCTCTCTCTTTCTCTGTCAAGATATCGATGACGTATGTGTGTATAAAAAAGCGCAAACCGCTCGTCGGCTCGGTTAGATACGTGGAACGCGTTCCGCGAAGTACACGAATATAATGCAGCCGCTGTTACAATCCGTTGTTAGTATCATCGCAATACACAATGTAACTATAAGATACAGTAATAATAATAATAATAAAATATAATAATACATTTAGTCTCCAGTTGTGGTACATCTTAGACATCAGTGCGGTCTGTTGGTTTAATCTATGAACGTTTATGGTGTAACAATTGTTCGATCACCTTTTCTCGCTCGAGAGGCAATAACGGCGATGATTTTGAGGGAAATTAGCGATGCAAGACTCGAAATAAGACTTTCGAAGCGTCCCTTTTTGTATTTCTTTTTATCAAACTTCTCACAACATTGTTCACTCTAACGCCACACATCTTTAACTAACGCCCTGGCGCTCTCTTGCATTCGCCGTTTTTTTTCTCAACTCGCTCGGGAGGATTCCTTTTTTACTTTGTATTTTGTTTATTACCAAAATAAAGAGCCACTACGATAGAAAATAAAAGAAAACAAAGAGACGTAGAATGCATATAATAATTATAATATTAATAATAATATTAATAAAAAATAATAATAATGAGATATGCTAATAATAATAATAATAATAGTAATAATCACTACCATAATAAAGATAATTGTGTACCGTAGATGTAGATAGTTGGTATATATGACAATCATTCGCTCTCGTTCGAATCGAGCGACGCTACGCCAAGTACATAAAATAAAATGACAGGTTCTTGACAGTCGTTTAAACTCGAAGCACAATTCATTACTGTTAAAAAATACACAATCAAGGTGGTCATTACAATATACATTACAGGTTTTCGTATATAATAATAAGGTATACTTATATTGAATTTTTTTTTTACTTCAACGCTTCTCAAAGTCCTTCAATGCCGTCGACGACTGCTTACGTTTGTGTATTAAGTATGTTTTGTGTGTGTGTGTGTGTGTGTGTGTGTGTGTGTGTGTGTGTGTGTGTGTGTGTGTGTGTGTATACGTATGTATGCTGTGTATACGTTATCTGCGTGTAACACGGTTGCACTTCCTCTTTTTTTTCCATTTTGTTGTTGCAAACTTGTTTTATTATGTAAAATAATTAAAGGTAAGATGTGTGTGTATGTGTATGTGTGTCTCTCTGTGTGTTGTATCATAGTTTCCACGGGGGTCTCCGGTATTACGACTAGCTTCGCTGCAGCTAGTTCCGCAATTCCACAAATTTCGCCCATGTTATCGGGCTCACTTGGCGTTACATCTTAAAGAAGCCTACATCTGCCCTTCTTCTTCTTCTTTACCTGCGATTTCACGACAGACACACAGTTAGTACAATGATCAGTGTATGAACTTAAGGAATCGTTGAATCATTCATCCTACTGAATGTATCTAAGCGTAATATCTGTTTCCTTTCGTATGACTCATAAGTGACTTTTAATATGCAAACGAGATGTAATACACCGTTAACGCGATATCTTCTTTCAAATATCGTCGAATGTTGCCATTTTTGGATTTTTCACTAACAAGACATTTATCTTTTTGATACTTGTGTATTCTTTAATCCGGATCTAGTCTTTAGCCTCTTGCTCTGAGCGCTAAATTGTAATTTCCGACAAAAAGAATTTCCAGCGCTATTATCAAGCTTTGAGCGTTATTGCAACTTTTGGCGGCGCGGGAAAGGCATTTGTCAAAAATTACGTTATATTTTATTGTTTGGAGAGCAAAAGGCTCTCTACATTTATTATAGATGTGGACTTAGATCCGTACAAACTCTCATTTATTAGTAAAAATGCTCCTAAAACCTCAGAAACAACCAGATTGGCTGAGAAGTCACATTTAAGGCATTTTTATTAATTAAAAAAAAGGGGGAGGGGGGGAATTCAGAATAGGGCCTTAATCTTTCGGAACTATATCGGTCTAACGATTAACTACTTGGCAGTGACGTACTTGTAATGCAGCTCGGGTTGCCGTCTCGAAGACTTCCCTCACACCCTCCTTGCTCTTGGCGGAACACTCAAGGTAGGCGAAAGCGTTGATTTTCTCGGCCATGGCCCTACCCTCTTCGGGCTTGACCGGCTCCTGCTTCATCTTGCTGAGCTCCTTGATAGTATTTGGATCATTGCGCAGGTCCTTTTTGTTTCCCACAAGGATAATGGGCACGTTCGGGCAGAAGTGCTTCACCTCTGGTGTCCACTTCTCGGGAATGTTCTCCAAGGAATCGGGACTGTCGATGGAGAAGCACATTAGGATGACGTCCGTGTCCGGATACGACAACGGACGCAGCCTGTCGTAGTCTTCCTGACCAGCTGTGTCCCAAAGAGCCAGTTCCACCTGTTTCGGGAAAGACAACGGGCACGTCGTTCGTTAATGAGATCAGGAGGGGAATAGAATAGAAAATTCGGAAGAGGGAGGGGGAGACACGTACTTGCTTGCCGTCCACTTCGATGTCCGCGACATAATTCTCGAATACTGTCGGCACGTATACTTCAGGGAACTGGTCTTTGCTGAACACTATGAGTAGACATGTTTTACCGCAAGCACCGTCACCCACAATAACCAACTTCTTCCTAATTGCTGCCATGAATCCTAGAATTCAAAGGAAAGCACGGTTAACGGCAATCAGGATCGGACACCTTCGACGAGAGGTGATTGCATGGTCCGACCACTGTCTGCTCGCTCGAAACGATTATCCGCTCTCTCGAGATGCACGGCTGAATGCGGAATTATTATTGGCACGCAAAGCGACACGTGTGCGTTTGTTAACAAGTTAACGACAGACCTCGGCGGTCGGCAAACGAGAAGCACGTTCGTGCTGAAAATCTCGTCAATTTCACACGTAGAATAATGATGCGTATTTGTGAATTTTCTCTCGTGCGTGCGGGGAATTTTCACGGGGAACGTACACGCGTTTACCACACGAAAATACACGGCCGGTGTCAGCTCGGCTCGTCAGCGTTCGGTTCGTTCGTTTCATTTGCGTGAGGTAGGGAGATAACGCCGTCGCAAAGTGAGATTTCAGGCGGCACTTTATGTCGTCACGGTACTGAGAAAGGAACCAAAAAAAAAAAAATAGAATAAAATGAACAGAAAGGAAGAAGAATGGACACTCTTTCCGACAGCGATAACTTACCTATTAAACACGACGCAGATACCGCGCGGTGTGTTCCTCTCCTTTTTTTAATATATAAATTCGCAATATATCGCGGCGCAACCGTTTGATGCGATAACGTCCGATAATAGCCGGGCTTTTATCGCGTTTTTCACTAATCGTGACTCACTTGCACAAAGTACGCACACACAGTTGCGCACCAGTGTGTATTACGACTGCTCTTTATCCTACGCAAGTAATGCATTATTTGTTCTTTCGCTAACGTTATCTACAACGAGGTAGCCTAAAGGTACCACGAGTGGTGGGAAAAAAAATAAAGAGACAAAAAAGTAATGAAAGGACAAGTTCTACTCGGCGGATAATTTGGCTAGCTCTCGGCGAGACGCGAGACTTGGAGTGTCCAGCGATTATTATTACCCTACGACCTAAGGAGGAAGTGACGCCAATTGCGGTAACGACCAGGAGTTCTCGGTCGGCTAACAATCACAACATTGCACGGGAGACACTACGAAAACATGGGAGAGAAAAAGATACAGAGAGAAAGAGAGAGAAAGAGAGAGAGAGAGAAACAAAAAGAGACAGAATCACTTCGAACTAAAAGCATGCGGTATGGTGAGTCCGGAGCTTGACGTACATATGGATCGTGATATGTGGAACGTAACGAGAGGCACATCGGGAACGTAAAGGTGGTGCCTGAAAAGAAGTAGTGGCGTTAGCGTGTAACGACATAGGTGGTAAAAAAATCTGCTTCCCTTGCGGCGTCGTTAGTAAATCATAATAATCGTGAGTGGAGCGGGCGGGCGGGCGAGCGAAAATGTGTATGTATGTATATATACGTGCACTAAAAAGATGACTTGATAATAAGCGCTAAGATTTGGCGAATATTTGCCAACCAAATATGTGATTACTGTAATCAAACAACATAGTAAGTATACATAGGAAAAAAATTAGTCTTAAATCAAGAATAGATATTCTTATATGCAAACAAAAATATAATATTCTTGCTTCTATATGAGAATATCTATCATCGATTTAAGATTCGATTTAAGATCGATTTAAGATCGATTTAAGATCGATTTAAGATCGATTTAAATCGATTTAAGACTTTTTTTCTATGTACAATATACGAAACAATAGTAGTATACACAGTACACAGAATAATATTATTTGATTGTAATGAACAAGTAGTGGTCGGCAAATATTTACCAAATTTTAGTACATATTGCCAAGCCTTTTTCTCAGTGTATAATCGATGAGAGATACGGAAAGCGTGTTGGTGAGCAGTAACAAGTTACGAGACAAGTGACAGATGTAGCATCGAGAGAAGCATTCTTCAGGATAGAGTTAGGAAGTAGTAGTAATAGTAGTTTAGGGCGTGTGAACCTTCCTTCTTATCGTCCGCGCGTTCCTTACTTTTTTTCGTCTTCAGAGAGACCATGTGTGTGTATGTGTGTGTGAGAATTCGCGTTACACGTAAATTAGCACCTCCCTCACGGAGAGCAATAGACAGTGTTTCGTGTTCAAACCTCGTAGGGTATACTTTTTTTTTCTCATTTCCACCCAAGAAAAAAGAGAGAAAAAGATTTTTATAGTCGCAGTCCCCTTTTCGTTAAACTCTAAAAGCCAATCTCTCAGCGTCCCCTTTCTCGTCGAAGTGAGGCGCGCAGCTTCGAAAACTCGCAACCTCGATTCTCTACCTCAAATTACGAACCCAAGTGCTACTCGTCCCAAAAAAAGCATATGTGAATTCATGTTTGCATTGCGCGAAAAAGTGATACACAAAAGACAAGATCCGACTCTAATCCCGGCATGAGTTACGGTATTCGTACGATATCGCTATGAGAAAGCGGGACCTACGAGGGCTGAAGTCTTAAAGGATTATTTGACTGGGTCGTACCTGATCCAGGGTACCCCGTATCGTCTGGACCGAGGCATCGGCCCGCATTGCATCCCATGTTTTTAGTCTTTCTTTCAGCGTCTCTGTTTTAAGTGGACATTTTATATATGTTAGAACGGGTAGAGGAAGCTGCGAGAGATGAATGCATATACCACACAAAAAATATATCAATATCAGTAAATACGTATATAAATATAATATAAATATCTATATGTATGAACATATATAAATAAATATATATATATATGCATCCTACACACGAATCGGTAAAAGAAAAACGTCACAGTTTATAATTAATCGATCAATCCTCGTGTAATCCGCGCGACACTCTCTCGTAGTGTTGTGCTCAATTTTCTTAACTCTTTCCTTCCGATATATATATACATAATTCGAGAGAAAAAACATATATATATATATATATATATATATNTCGCCAATGACTAATCGATGACCTTATGTACACGATTAAATCAAATCAAGTGTACCGAGTTGTGACTACGTGAGGCAGAGTCTTCGGTGTTTTGTCATCCGCAACGTTCACGGGGACAATTATTATTTAAGGTTGCGCACTGGCATCTGGAATTTATTAATGCTACACACCTAAGACTCTACTTTGCGCGTTGAGGATAAAATAAATAACCTATCAAGATTACATGCAAAGAAAAAAAAAAGAAACAAACTATAGAGAGATAGATAGAGGGAGAGAGAGAGAGAGAGAGCGAGAGAGAGAGAGAGAGAGAGGGGGGAGGGGAGGAAAGAAACCAAAAGATCGGCATATTATTTGATGTTAGGCATGCAATATTAAACATCGTATGTAACCATCAGAGAAACCATCCGATAAAGCGTAAATCAAATGTGGCACGCCGTATACTCATACTGTACAGAATTTCGCGAGCTTTACAACGATCACGTTCCCTTGTCTTTCTTGACACCGTTCTACGCACTTAATTCGCGAAGGATACAATCGCCCGATGCACAAGGTGTACCAAAATCCCCACATGCGGAGTATACAGGGAGATTTTTCGTACCAGAGGAAGTAACTTTTTCCTCAGCGAAAATATCGAGAAAGGTCATTATTTATAGCGATTTTTCAAATAAGGACAATGTATGTAACAGATCTTTGAAGCTAAGCCTTGGATTAAAATTCTGTTCAGGTCTATTTGAAATTGATACCAAAGAAGATAATTTTGCTACTCATTTGTTCGCTTCCCGAAGCTCACGAAAAACCCAATTTTATTTCAATTCTTTCAATAATCGCTCGTTTCTCGGGTATTACTGTCACAATTTCCAAATGTTTCCATAAAATTCTTCTCGTTTAATCAGTGAATAATAACGATCATTTTGGTAAAGGGAAAAGCTGCTTCTTTTCTGGTATCAGAAACTTTCCCGTACACTCCGGACGCGGGAATTGCGGGACACACTGTATATCGATCGCCGATTCGAAGATTCGGCGGGCAATGTTGAGATGACAGCGAGGTACAAGAGGAAAAGCGTTTTTACAACGTTCATGTCCCACTCCCAGTTGTAACATAGTTTTTAACATTGCCCATCGCAATTACAGAGACATTCGGCGGCGTCGCACGAAAGCGGAAGCTTCGACATCGAATATCGTCCGTAAAAACACTGTGTGCTGTCTCTCGATTTTTTTTTTTTCGTTGGCGAAGACCGCCACCGCGACTCGCATTGTCCCCAGCGAAGCTGCGCCCCATATCCCAGCGAACACGACCGACGAAATATCCGAGTGACGCGGACGACCGAGCGCGTCCACGCGTCGATATTGCGAATCTGCGCGACACGCAGGCACGAGTCCTTTGTTCGATCCGCACGTCGTCCACGACCGACCTGTCGAGGGAGAAAAAAAGCCAGCCGCTGACGCAGAGGCGACTATCGAGATAGCGTTGCACTTCGAACTGGACCAACGCTACCGTGTATTCCCGCTCGAAGAGGGGAATCGTCCTCGAGAATGACGACGAATTTATAGGCTCGATACCTCAGATATTCGCCGAGGATGGTCAACGATTATCCCGGGTGACCCACGCACCAACTCTTCGTGGCCAACGTCCTCCACGAGGACGCTGTCACGAGACTTGCGCCTCTCAGCTGCACTTCACTGTACCTTCCGTACTTCTTCCTCTCCTTCCTTCTAATTTTCTATTTTATTATCCGCGCGTAGAGACTGTCCCTCTTTCTCTTTCTCTCTCTCTATCCCTCTCTCAGAAAGCGCTGCAACCAATGGTAATTCGCATTATCGTGTTTTAAACCGTCGCAACTCTCCCAGCGTCTGCACCGAAGTTTATCTTCTTGTGGAATAGCTTCTGCGTTTACCTCTTTCTGCATTTAAAACGAAACTCAGTTTTGACAGGTTTTGACACAGGAAGAGAGAGAGAGAGAGAGAGAGAGAGAGAGAGAGAGCAAAGAGCACAGTTAGAAAGAATCGACGGACGGTATTTCGATAGAGATCCGTCCTGACCGCGTCTTTTTCACACTGCACTTAAATTGCACGTTTTCCGGAGCACGTCGAAATGAAGAAACGCGGAGAAGTGCAGCTGAAGCGGACACACCTAGTAAATTCGTCTCGGGCGAACTAACCTATATCTTCCGCCGCGACGAAGATAGTGCGCACCGGCCAAGGTCGAAGAGCACGAAAAGGAGAGACGGAGAAGGAGAAAGTGAGAGAATGCGTAGCGGATGTTCAGGACGCCATCAATGACGCGAGTGCCCAGGACACGCTATCGATGACGCGATTCTGTCGGGGAGAACGCAATCGACGCCGCGAGCTATCCGCCTGCACTCTCTTGCACTTTTCGCGGTTTGAGTTAAAACACACACATCCTTGGCATCTCGGGACGAAAAGAATGCGAAGAGCGAAATGCGGAAAGTACGTCCGGAGCGACAGCCTGCGACATCGCCGTCGAGACGAGCCGCCTTCAGCTGCACTTTCTGCACCTTCTCATGATCTAACCCCCCTCCCCCCTCTCTGGCGATCACGACGATCCAATCTCGACGAATTTGACCGAATCGATCGCGATTCGGGCTGTTCCTCGGGATCTCGAGCACAAACTCACCCGGATGCGCAGGGAGTGTGACGCGGCGCGGTGGAAGGCGACCGACCTGAAGTAGCCGATGCTCTCGGCGATACTGGGAACGTCGCTTGACCGCGTCACGTTAAAAGCACGCACCCACTCGAGAATCTGTTTACGTCGAGGTAGCGACGTCTAATCGTCTGGATCGAGCACTGTCACGAAGGCGAGCGAGATAATCCGATGACCGTTAGGCTCGCGATTCCTCGTCGGCTGGCGGGCGAGGGGAGACGACGGCCACGAAATTCTTCCCAAATTTTGTGTGCACACACCGGAAATGCAGCGACGGGACACTGACGGGACGAGGGCATGAGAATGGTCTGCGATCCGTTCGACTGCGCTCTCCTCCCTCCCCCCCTTGGCTCCCTTCCTTTTCCACCAACACCCGGTTGCGCCAACGTCTGATGTCATTTCGAGTGCAGAAGGTGCAACGCGTAGCCGAAAAGAAACAGAGCCCTCGGAGGGATCGGGAAGAGCCATGAGACGGTCGAGGATACTTGGTGCGAGAGAACAAGGGGCACGGGAATTTCGAGAAGGGACGCGGGGACACCGAGGAACAGGACAACGGGTCGGGAGAGGTGGCCCCGGATGAGAGATGGTTTACTTACTGGACTAAACGGCCACGTAGTGTCAGGTAGAGCCCGAGAGCATTCCAAGAAATCCGTCGTGCGGATCGTTCAGCTTCGCGACAGTGACGACGACGACGGCGGCAGCGGCGACGGTGACGAAGAGGTCGAAGCCGAGAACGACGACGTGGACGCAGGCACGAGTCGTAGTACGGATCGCGCGCACGAACGACACGACGAGCGCAACGGGAGAACCGAGCTTAGAGCACACCTCGGCGCGCGATGATGCCGAGCCAACGACGAGATTCGCGACGCATGGCACTCCCTCGGGGCCTCCTCGCGCGACCCTTTCTCTCTCTCTCGCTCTCGCCGTCTATCTCTCCTCCTCTATCTACCTATCTGCCTGGTCTCTCTCTTTCTTTCTTTCTTTCTCTCTTTCTCTCTCCCTCACTCTCACTCGGCTGACGGAGGAGGAGGCTCCTTTTTCCCTCTTTTAGCACCGGACACCCGGCCCGACGT
The DNA here is from genome assembly GCF_001313825.1 of Dinoponera quadriceps. Lineage (NCBI taxonomy): Eukaryota > Metazoa > Arthropoda > Insecta > Hymenoptera > Formicidae > Dinoponera > Dinoponera quadriceps. The sequence goes on from NW_014556488.1 coordinate 1,469,822, forward strand.
CCGACGGGATCTCTAACGCGCCCGATCACGCTCGCGACGCCCGCACGCACGGCGCACCACGCACCCTCGTACCACTCCGGCCGGCGGTGACTTAAGAAATAATTGCGTATTTACCTGAAATCTTAAGCGACAGAAAGTCAAGAAAATGGCTGCCCTCAATGGCCACACCTCGATCTGTTGAGTGTGCGGCGATCGGCTAGCGTGGTGGGGCGCCCGGCGGCAGCTCGGCCATCTCAGGGACGTGCCGAGCGCGCACGAGCACCCCCGAGCTGTGTTGAGCACAGCCGAGCGCGCGAGCCGTCCGCGCGCGCCTGCTCCATGCCGGGCGCCCCTCCGCGAAGTTCGAGTTTCCGTCGACCAGTCACGCGAAAATCAGACTTACGCCCACCGTCGAGCGAGCTGTGAGGTTCGTTCCTCGAGGATGATTGATGTCAAATCGATGTTTGGATCTTCTCGCGGTCGCTTACCGAGAAGGACTCCGGACGTGCGAGGTTCTCGTACGAATCTCAATTTACCAGTGAATATTCCTTTGGTCATCGCGTCCGACCACAGCGACGGCTAGAACTCGACCTTCGTGGAATTTTCGCGATCTCGTCATCGGCTGGCTTGCGAAATCATCGGCTGGCGTTCATAAATCTATCAGACGGACCAACCTCGGATATTGATTCCGTGATACATCATTGTCAACGCGTTAATCCCTCTACGCAAACACGAAACTGTCTCGACTGTAGCGGCGGCGGTAGCAATTAATCAACCGATCCTACGAATATACAATTAACCTCCGCACGTGAACGATCCATCAATCAAAGGGACCCACTACATTCTCACAGCTGAATTTCCACAATCGCTTTATACCCATACCTATCGTATCCGTTTTTGCGTAACCTGCACGTTGCGCCGCACTCTCTGCACTCGAAACGGGCGCTCCGTCATCGGAGAACGACCGAGAGAGGAAAAGTGCAGAAAGTACAGCTACTGATTCGAGCGCGGTGTCACGGCGGCCAGGTTGAAAAGAAAAAGATGACGTGTGGTTTGGCGGTGTGTGACACACACACACATACACATACGCACACAGGGGACCATGTGTCATCCGCGGGGTACGAGGATGATCTCGTAAGTGCCTCGGGCGAGGCGGCAAAGCCGTAACCGCAGCATCGATCGTGAGAGGCGCGGCTGCACGCGTCCGACCGCTGATCGGATCGATCGGGAATTCGGGGCGCCCGCGCTCGCCGGCCCTGCAACACGCTCCGAAAGCGACGAATCACGCGCCGCCGGCGGCGCGCACGTCACCGGATGGACCTGTGAAAAAGCTTTGCGCACGCATCGCGCGCTGCTCGCCCATGCAGCCGCCGCTGCCGTTATCGCTGCTGCTGCTTGTGGGTGGATGACGGAAAGGGTTGGAAAATATGTAAATAACACGTATACGCACACACACGCGCGCGCACATCGCGGCCGCGTGTAGCGCATGATATCTGCCCACGATTTCAGGAGGGACGATCGAGCTACCTGGAAATGTTACGTTCGGTCGCTCGGAAATATTCCGCGTCTCCTTTCGTCGTCCGTCCAACCGGATAGCGGAAATTTACAAGAGATGTTGATGAAAAAGACACCTCAAAGCGTCTTACGTCTTCTATGACGTTCCTCGTACATCCTCCCTTACCCTTCAAGGCCCCCGTGTTAACAGACGTTGCTTGAAACGCGTCCCACGTCAGGTACTGAGTACTGTATTAATAGTCGTTTGAAACTTGCCTCGCGTGAGATGCTCGGATCCGAATTTAGAATTAAATACGAGTTTTTCAGTTGAATTCCTCGATACATGTGACGTAATTTTTGCGTGTGATCGCGATTTAACCGGAAGATTCGGAACTAATTCTTAATTCAAATTAGAGTATTTCACTTGAGAGGCAAGTTTGAAATGACGACTTTCGACACAAGCCTAAGGATCTCAGTTTAGAGTTAAATTCGGGATTTTCGTGTAATATATGCGACATTGCACTTGTGAACGTGATTCAGCTGAAAAAAAACTCCAATTGTAATTCAAATCTGAGTATCCCGCGTTCGCTCGAATGAATGTTAACTTAAAGGTTAGTCCATCAAAATATTTCCTTGGGAATCCTTTCAAATTTTTGCTGCATATTGACCGAAATACTATCTACACGTATGTAAAGTTAGAAAACGTTTGACCATTCAGCTGAGATATTGAAGCAACTGAAGATGACACTTTTTATACATGTCCTCTGAGGTTAATGTCCTATTTTTAGCCTCTATTCTTAGACTTCTTTTAAACTACATTTAGGATTTAAATGGAAAACTACTGTGATATTAAAAACCAACACAGAGACATTATACGAAAATTTTAGAATTATTGACCATTTTATTGTGGAAATATAGCCACAGGAAATTTATAATTTATAGTAATAGCCACGGTATATGTATACGTGTACACATATTTAAATATTTACATACCATTTTCATTATCTGTGCATTATCTGTGCATCTCCATTAGCTCAATTGACGTGTAAATAGGGCATTAATAAGAAAAATAAGAAAAAAATAAATAATACTTCCGAGTTTGTAACATTGTATGTGTATATGTGTTCCATATATTTGTCTTAACATTAGAAGTACCGAATATCATTTCTGACTGTTTATATTTTTTAGATTAATACTCTATTCCTTATATTACATCCAAAAGATAGGATTCTGAAATTATATGACTTTCCACCAATCATTCCCTTCATTAAATGATTTATGTGAAGTCACAAAATTTCCTTTCACATAAGAAATCGGATATCAATCTAAAACATAACAATCAGGAATGAAAATGAACGAAAATAAACTTTTAAGTATCTTTCGAAGTATTTTCTTTTTTACAGCAAATAAAATTTATGAAGGTGTCCCTTTAATATCGCCATTGAAAATCCGGCAGCAGCCGAATGACCAGCCATCGAAGTCTGTAACGCGCAAGGAAACATATCGTTCTGCGCGCCGATGTGCGCTCGACCTTCCGAAATTACGCAATGATCAAATATGAGAATCGCAAGATCGCAAATTACAGCGCGAACGACGCTAAGTGCTCCGATTTGTATCGGATGCGCGTGCAGCAGCAGCGCGAGATATCTCTCGCCTCCCATCTCTCGGGCCAATTTCACACCTTGTGCTGCGCGTTGCGTGCACGCGTGGTGTGCGTGTGTGCGGTGCGCACGTGGAATGTCATTAACCGGCTTATCGGCCGGATAAAATAAGCACCGACGTCAGAAATTTCCCCGATTGCGCGCAAAATAGATACGCGGCGCTTGAGTTACGTTTCTGCCGCTGCTTCTTCTTCTCCTTTTTTTATGACATACACACATATACACACACACACACACACACACATCGGGGGGGAGAGGGGGGAGTTCAAGGCCGTGAGACGTCCCGATGACGACACCCGCCCGCATTCCCGTTGCACACTCGCCGCTAAACGTGGCGCGCCGCCGCTCCCTTCGAGAGATCGAATAAATACCTACGTACGAAAGAGAGAGAGAGAGAGAGAGAGAGAGCTCAGTTTATCGGAAAAAGCATGGTAAGACGGTGGCAAGGCGCGAGCGTTTCGCGCTAAATCGAGGGTAAGAATAGAAACCGTACTGTAACGGCTCCTCGTCGAGAGATAACAGCGTCGAGAGCGGCTCGCTCGGTGACGAGCAAAAAATGAGCCGCCCGAGTCTGCGCGCCTCGCGCTTTGACGGATCTCTCGGCGAATCGAGCGGACGACGAACGGTTTCCACCGATTCGCCCGAGAAGCGCGTTTTCTCAACCTTTTTTTTTTTTCTTCCCGCAGCTTAACGTCGTACGCTCTCGGCTAGAAGACGACGACAATAAACCGAGTATCCGACGGGGCGGACAATACGATACTGAGTCATAGATAACACGCCCGAGCGGATACTGATCGCGCGGATCAACCGGCGATACGTTGTCCGCGTCGCGCGACGGTCGACCTTATGCGTGCGCGCGCGTGACACGTAAAAGCATGTGCCTGCGTGTGCGTAATATACGTGCCAAATAAGAATGATGTCACTGTATGACGCACGTGGAATTGGCGAGCCTCCGCTCGCGGATGCCCGACCGATCCCGAGGAATACGGGGAATGCGGCCGCTGGAATGGAATTTACGTATCGCCGTGCATCCTGCTCGTCGGGAGAAACTGTATCCGTTGATTATCAACGCGTGGCGAGCGAACGCGTACGACGCGTTACGGGGTTAACGCGCGATGATAAAGCGCGCCGTAAATGCGCGCGATGAATTAAGATCAGCGCGGCGGGGACTTTCTAGCGCGCGGCGTAGCGAGTAGAAAGTGTACCGCGCGGCGGCTAGCGTGACACCGGCGGCGCGCGAGGTTGCAAACGAGGAAGCCTGACGGCGGAGAACGAAACGTAAGCGCTTACATCTGTCGTGGACGCGGGCAAAGGAAACCGTAAACGTAAGTCGTGAAAGGCTGGTCTCTGTGGACGCGGTTTACGTTTACGGTTTCCCCTCTTCTGCCTCGCGTTCGTGACTTTAAGGCTCGGTTTTTCATTTTTTCGGCGAACTATCGAAATTATTGACCATTGGTTTAATGATTAACCATGAGTTGAAAAACAATTTTCGCACTATCATTGGTTTAAGTCTAAAGCATAAGTTAACCAGAAAATAAACAGCCAGATGTAAGCGTTGTTTACGTCTCGTTCTCTGCCATCAGCTGAGGAAGCTCGACGACGTTGAAGCGATGTTCGCCGCCCCGGGAAACGCCTCGACGCAAGATTTCCCACGTTTCTGTAGTTCCTGCTTCTTTTTTTTTTTTAATCATCCGTTGATCCTCCGGAGCGAACAGTATTTCATCAGTTCCTCCGACTGTGGAAGAGACGTTGGAAGACGGAGAAATAGGAAGTACGACGAAATAATAAGAAAAGAAAAAAAAAGAGAATCCGAGTGCTCTCGATACCATTTATTCTTCGAGACTTGGCGTACCGCTGTACTCCTCGAGAAGTAACGCGCCGAGGAACTAGGCGTACGAATAGCTGCCGAACACGATCCGCAAAAGTTCCCCTCGCGAAACTTCAATGAACATGCGACGTAATCGCGCGTTCATGTAAATGGAAAAATTCTCAACGGAATCATTTCTACAATATACAATGATCTATGAATACCACGCCACGATGAAATGTTCGATATGCTCGGTCACAAAAAGATTGCAACACTTTCTTTGGAAGTTTCGGTACACATCTCGCGTCCAATAGGAGAATTTGTTTCTCAGTAATTCTCAGAAAACACATTTTCCTATTGGACACGAGATATATTGCGAAATTCATTGTGAAAAAAAAGTGTCGCAATTTTTTTGCGACCGACCATACAAGTCCGCTCTCGCTCTCATGATCGCGAATCGAATACTCTCGATTCTGTTCGGGGTGTAATAAACGATAAAATGTCACTGGTGGTCCAATATACTCTCGATATATGTAATATATAAACGATGTCGATGTAAAACGTCGTTACGTACTGACGAGGAGAGGGGGGGGGGGGGGGNAGTAATTGCGTTACATGTGTGTGTCTCGTATGCGCGGCGCAGCGCGTTCGCAGCGCGTTTAAGCTAGAAAAACAATGCCCTAATGATATTGTTGCATTAAATGGCATGTCGCATCGCTGCACGCTTAGATCGTCGTGTCGTTTGGGAAAATGAGGAAAATATGTAAACACTTCTGTGTTGTCCACTGTCTGTGCGTGCTGTTAAAAAAAAAAAAAGACCCGCACCTCGAAGGCCCAGAAGACGCAGTATTTCTCACGTGTGAGTGTATGTAATCTCGATGAATAATCTGTGACTACGTTTACACGATAACGATAAGGCTTTTCGCATGCAAATTGGCGTAACCATAAACATGAGATGTAAATTTAGGCTGAAGAATCAATCGGTATATTGCTTTGCATTTATATGCTCTAGAGAAAGATAAAACTCACTCACTTACTCACTCATGATTGGTTGAAATTCTAGTTACACTTTCCATCTTCTTCTAAAGCACACAATCCTAAACTAATACCCTAATTGATTCTTCAGTTTAAGTTTACGTCTTACGCTTACAATTACGCCAATTCATATACAAAAGTCTTAATCCGGTTTAATAACAACCGTTAATTAGTGATCTATCGTATTTAATTGTAGTATATTTTTAGACCCAAAAAGAACATACCAATCAAACGCAAGAGCTCACCAGTTACAGTTGTTGCCAAACCAAAGATAATCAGATTTTTGTGTAAATGTAGCTCATGATAAACGAATTCTATGTAGCACGCGCGTTACAGCGTCGCTTGAAGCGCGATGTCAGAATGAAAGATCATTGAAAGCCATAAGGATCGTCTCGCCTCGTTTTTCTTTCCTTTTTTTTCTCTCTCTAGCGGCGTCTCTTAGAAAACGACAATGCGACACACCGTCCTGTGGCTACACGAACGAGGAGAGTCAGCAGTAAAGTTAATAGTCCCATAACATTAGTGTCCACCTCTATCACACACACACACACATACACACACACACACACACAGTCAGTCGTACGTTTTAATTCTTCTGCGATGGATCCGGGTCGTTCGGATTGCCGCCCATTTGCCGTCTAAGCGACTCGATCAGTTCGGGATTCACGTTCTGCATCTGCTGCGCTAACTGATGGCCCCTGAAAAACAATTCACGCACGTATGAGGCGACCCTGAGTGAAGCGCATTTATTTCATTTTCGTGAAGATATCACGCGCGAGTGTGATATCTTTATGGGCACGAGCTCGCCGAAGCCGGAAGAACTCGTGCTTATCGGGGAAAGCATTAAACTCACGCTTCTATGAGCGCTTCCATGCGACCGCCCTCTTCCACGTTGCTCGTCATAAGATTGCACATCATATTCTGCATGGCCGGGTCCGACAACATCTGACGCGCCATGTTCATCAGAGCCGGGTTACTCAGCAAGGCGCTCAGGTCCATGCCGGGTAGACCGCCCACCAGAGCCTGATTAACGCCCAGATGGGCCAATTTCTCCTCCGTCAGTTGCAGGTTGTTCCGATAGCTCTCGTTATCCGGCTCCATCGCCAGCGCTTTCTCGTAACTCTCCTTGGCCTCTTTGTGCTTCTCCAAACTAGAGTACGCTAAGCCTAACCGTCCGTACGCCTTGCTGTATGAGGGGTCGATAGAGAGCGCCGTGTGACAATCCTTGATGGCTAAGGTGTGATTACCAAGTTTACTGTGAACAGCGGCTCTGTTGCAGTAATATACCGCGTTGCGGCCGTCCAGCTCTATCGCTCTGAAAGAACAGAGTTAATCAGAGGCGGAGTCACCGGTGATTTCCTTCAGCAGGGCTGCCACAGAAAATGAATTTTGAAATTTTCCGACTTTTCCGTGTTTTTTAGACAGTAGAGGATTTTTCATAAACAATATGTGATCTTAAACTTGAACGTTTAGAGGCAGGAACTGTAGGGAAGGTAGCTTATATTGTTAGAAGCAACACAAACTTAAGGGTTTAGTAATATGATGTAATCCTAAGTGCAAATTCAGACCAACAAAAAATAAGTGAGTATCGGGAAAATACAGTTGAGAGCGTTTAAAGCTCGCTATGGTTGTCTTTGTTTGATAATGTCAGAAGCGAGATATCACATATTAAAATATATTATCGTTTACGTGGAAATAAAGGAACGTGTGTATAAAACGGCATTTTTGACAGATTCAGCACACTTGTAAACATGTCCGGACGCTTTCCTTTGCAATCAATAAATAGCTGAAAATTGATGTAACATATAACTTACATTTTTAATCTATCTTTCCTCATCATTTCTGTTACATCAGTTTTACGGCTATTTATTGATTGTTCAGGTTAAATGAAAGATTGTTCAGACATTCAGTTGATTGTTCAGTACATTTTTACAAATGCACTGAATCTATCACGTGTCATTTTATGCATGTATTCTTTTATTTCCACGTATAATATATTTTGGCATGCGATTTCGATCTCCTGACGTTCTTCCTGATGTCATCAAGCAACAGTTGCAGCGAGGAACCAGGAGCCTTAAGAATCTTGTGCAAAGTTCAACATTCCAGATTCTTTTCACATCTTTCCCCGACTTTCCCAGGTTCTCCCTGACAACTTTGTAGCAGATCTCACAGCTAAGAATTATATACATACTTTGTGTAGTTGGAGAGTGCCTCCTTGTGCTTCTCCGCCTTCATCAGCGCATTGCCTTCGTTCTTCAATCTCTCTGCCTCAGCCTTAGCTTCTGGTGTAGCTTCCGGTCCTAACTCAGCGTTTTCCACTGAATTCTTATAAACGGTATAGAGATTGAAACTGCTTGGGGCGTCGGAGGCCTGCACACTGTAAGCACTTTCCAGGCATTGGATCGCCACTTCCAAACTTTCACGGGAGTCCGCCGTCATGTCTCCGTCCTGCAACTGATCGGTCAGAAACTGAACGATCGCTGCTACTAGCCCCTTGACAGCCATCGGTGCTTAGTGAGAGATACTGTATTGCTGCAAAGACGAAATATATCTGTATAAATATACAACATCGTTGCGTACAACATATTATATATATATATATATAATATAACACACACACACACATATATATATATGTATGTATATATATGCGTGCGATTTGTGCGTTCACATTGTGTGTCATCGTGGGGATGTCACGGGGAAACGGACGAAGGAAATCGAGGTATGCATTTCATCAGAAAGCCCGTGGCGATCTTGAAAGAGCCGAACGTGGTGGACGACTAATCGGTTTACGCTAATTCATTGTCGGCCGACATAACCAAAAAGTTTCGCCGACGTTCCCGAGGAGCCGAAAAGTGGTCTTCGCGACCTCGTCGCGAGGTCACTCACAGAACCCGAAGTCGAGTACGAGGAGCACGACGAGGTCGCTGGGAAGATCTCGCGAATAAAGCTCCCCGGGTGAATTCTCTGGCGCGGTCGACGTGACAGCTGACGCGTGAACGAGTGGACGGACGCGAACGAGAGTTGTAATGATCAGACGTCGTGAATAGAGAAAGGGATAAAGAGAGACGGAGGTACATACCTTCCTTGCGATCGACGATCCACCCGCGATAGAAGAAATCGAACAGAAGAAGCGAGAAAGCAAGCTGAGAAACGGAACCTCCGGTACTGCCGCACGCAGCACTTCGAAGCACTTCGAAGTCGACGACTTCGGTGCTGTTCGCGCACCACCGGCGGAAAGCGGCGAACTTCAACAGTTTCCGCCGTGGGGGGGCAACTTCACACGCGTGCCGGACTAATTGTGACGCGAAGTCAGCGCGAAACGGCCGTGCCTGAGGATGCGACCGGCGAGAAGAATCCTCGATTCTTCAATTTTCCGGAAAATTTCACGGCCAATAAGCACGAGTCACGTAAGCGTTTGATTCGTGACGAGACGGACGGACAATTGGACGAACGGTCTTAGACCTTGAATTTTACACCGCAATTCCGCGTGTGAAACTTGGCCACGATGACGAGAGGGTATCGACGAGTCTCCGGAAAATGTGCGGACGTCGCGTCGTCGTTCGCACGGTTTTCATCATAATTCCCCACGCGTTCCCGAGTGCGTCCGGCGACGATACTTTCAAATCGTGCCGGTGCGCGTGCGCGGCCAAGAATTGCCGCACTTCTTCAAGCCTGTATTGGCCTGTCGATAACTTGCGACAGACGATTTTACGTCGAAGCATGTGACTGTTATGTGCGATGCCCTCGAATCGATAATCTTCACGACGATATATTTTGTATAAATCGACCTTTTCACAGTGTCAGTCACGAGAAGATCACACAATACTTCTTCTTTTTTTTTTTTTTTCTTTCGTTCGAGTTTCACAACACATCTCGTATTCCATAGAAAGATGTATCTGAGAATGATTAGAATAACAAATTCTTCTGTCGGACGGGTGCGTTCCGAAACCGTATAAGAGAAAAATGTTACACCCTTTTTTTCCTGATCGACCATATAATTTTTTCTCATAGAGAAAAGCTTCTGCTGTACGAATATTTGTTCACTGATATTATTGTATAGTTTTAAAGTTTTTCTCGGAAAAAACCGGTTTTTCTCGATTTTTCTGTGGATTTTTTGGTTTCTTCTTTGCGGGAAAAAATAAATCTGGTTTTAATCAAATATACGTGAATTTTTCCAAACAAATTTTTGTATGAGACAGAAATCGAAGCAAATTGAGAAAAAACGGATTTTTCTCCAAAATTTCAAAACTATAATATGTAAATTAATATAAAGACTTTTGTGATATTCAATCGATTAAAAAGTATCTATCCTACTGGACTTGTTCTCTTTAATTAATTGAACTATATTATTTATGTGGCATGACAAATAATATAATATTGTATACTACAACGCTTGTATTAATGAGCAAATAATTATACACAATGAGAGAAATAAACAAAGAATGTAAAGTACAGAAAATAAACAGAAAACAATCGTAGCGGTCGATAAACCGCCATAGTTTACAATCAAATGACCAGCAAATGATTGAACGATGCGATAATATTTTCGTTAATCCTCGACAGATAGAAATATTCACGATTCTCTATCGATCTCTATCGATAACGCGGGCCCTGTTGCACAATTCGGAAAATCATGCTGTCACCGTGTGTGCCGGCAAAGATATACTGACGATTCATGTGGTAGAATGGCACTATCGTTCGTAAACCGTTCACGGCGTGTTGTAGCCTCATTTGGAATTTCTGAGAACAATCACGAAAATTATCTCACGTCTGTGGAACGACTGTCTCATTAACTTAACGAATCACGAACTTACCCCGGCAAACATGTATTCGTAGACGTAGAACCGTCCACTATTCGTTGTGACGATCACAAATACGTCGCTATTGTCCAAATCTGGAAAAATAGCAGAAAAATATATTATAATGCATAAAAAATATAAAAAAATATCATAAAGTTATAAAATTATGAAAAACAAAAAAGCACCGATTATATAAATCAAGGAGACAACTCACAAATAAAATCGTAATCCTAATATTTTTATCGTAAATTATAAATTGTGAATTATGATCGCACAGAATTATGGTAAAGTTACGCGATATTAGTTTCATGAGCTTTCTCAATACATAAAATACTGTAATACCGTCGATGTAAAATAACTCGATCCCGTTAACTGGACGATCGTGAAATATGCTCTGGTAGCTGTAAAAATTGCGGAACACCGAGTCGTATTTGTATATATCCACAGCGTTCGTATCGGGATTGTCCAGCAGGATAAAATGATCCTTTCCCTGCGACAGGCTCTTCACGTAACGACTTCTGCTCGCAAACCTCCTAATCTGCACGAGCTGTGGGGAGAAATAAAATTGATTTGATATTTTATTTTACACTAACAAGTCTCTTTAAAATTTCTCAATAGAATATTCAGTTTCGGTCTCACATGGTAGGAGAAGTTTGACCTATCAGTTTCGAGAAGTGTCAGTGACAACTCTTATTTTGAAGAGATAAAAATTAGTTTTTGTTCTGTATTTGATTATTCTATTTCAATGATCAATATCTGAACAATCACGGATACCTGTTGCTTAATCGAGTTGAATCTGTATAACAGGGACTCGGGGGATTCGCCGAAGCAACCGATGAGAAAAAACACTTGGTCCTGATCGATCTTGAGGACCTCGACGGACCAAGCGCTGTTCGTGGGAAACCTGTGAATCGATACTTTTTCTCCCGCCACGTCTACTTTGAAAAGCAGGGAGTTCGTGCGGTGCGTTTCTCGTACTTTGTTATAATACACCGCCACGATTACATATACATCGCCTGTGGATCGATCATCGCATCAATTTCCCCACTTCGAACCCCTGATTTCACTTTTAAGAAACTGTTTAAACGTCTTGAATGTCTTACCATCGTGCTTAAAAATCTTGGCGTCCCTCCAGTACCCTCCGACTTCGTCTGACGTATCGATGGAGGACACGATCCGCGTTGAGTTATCAAACTCAACTAAAAACGGTACCGTTAATTCACCGTTTTTAAACTTATTCAGGGAAATCGTAACGAACTTCTCTTTGGCTGTCGTCGAGGTGCATTGTTTGCTGCTCGAGACGACACCCGACATCACGTTGACGACGGTACCGTCCGGATCATAAAATTGCTTCACGATCTCGCCGGATTTTCTTCGCTGTATTAACTTAATCTCGTCCGCGAGCTCGAACACCAACTGACTAACGCACGGGCAATCGTCAGGTAATCCACAGTGGCTCCCGGGCTGCTCGACGTTCACGCTCAGCTTAGTCGTCTGCTGGAAATACAGCACGTCGACGTTGCTTACGTTGACTACGGACACCATCGGATTCTCCTCCAGCTCCAGGTAGAAGAAAACGTTACGCGAAGTCTGGAGCACTTGGGAACAGTAGGCGATGTCCTGTAGGATGTCTCTCTTGCTTTCGTTCAGACTCTGGAGGGTCTTATCAATCTTCTCTTTAAGATCGCCGATGATAGAGCGTACGTCCGCACCGTTCACCAGTCCGGAAGTGTTCATTTCGCGAATCCGAACGTCTGCCTTGAAGACCTGGTGAGGAGAAGAAATTGAAAAGAATGGGGAAGAAATTGGAAGAGAAACTGCCGTGGTTCGTATTGATCGCGGCTGCGTCTGCGATTCTCAGAAATCTCCGAGCTTTGTGGATTTACAAAAGAAACGGCAGAACAATAGAAGCCCAGAGTCTTTCCAACATTGTACCCACGAGATTTCCATAGACGTCGACGTCTTCGTCGGTCAGCACACCCCGTTCATATTCCGTCGTTATGTCCATATCGTTGACTCGTTTCGCGCTAACGTTTCCTTGAACTGTTAGATCCTGCTGGAAGATTTTCACGCCGGATATGATCTGCATCTCGTCGACATCATTGAGAAGAAAATCCGACGGGAGGATTCCATTGATTTTTTTCATACTCGCCTTCCCTGAAACATCGCGAAGCGGAAGCTGAATTTCTCCGTGTGTTTCTTAACATTTTTACGTTCAAGATAGCAAACCTTTCGATTATAATTTTGATTAATTTTGATTATTGTAACTAATTGGATTATGTTATCAGAGGATTTAATTTGCAACTGTTGCTTTACCTGTTACCGTAAGCAGCTCGTTGAATCTCATGCTGCACTTGACGTTATGGTTCCCGCTGAGCGTAACGCGGTTTCTCACGAACTTGTCGAATTCCACGCCGTCCAGAGTATTCAGATAAACGTCACCCGTCACCACGAGGTTCTCGAAGAAGACGTTGGCCGGCAGACCGTCGACAGTGCGCGCCGCCCCGTCGATCGACGCGTTGAAATCGGGGTTGTTCACGCGCAGCTTTTCGATCTTGACGTCTCGGCCGAAGATCAACGGGCCGGTGATCCTGTCCTCGCGATACTTCTTGACGATCGAGTCGTTGAACTGCCTGATGTCCACGTCGTTGATCCTGCGAACGCCCAGGTCACCGTCCACTGTCAGCCTGTCCGTGATGAAATCCTCCTCGAAGATCTTACGTCCGCTGATCTCGACGACATTACCGTCATCGATCACGGCGTCCGATATTATATCACGGATTTTTTCGGTGACCGGGAACGGGCCGGTGACTGTCCACGCGTTAACGCTCTTTGCGAACCTCACTTCGCCCGTGATGATCTGGTCCTCATCCTTGGTCACGGCTTTCTCCAGTAGGTAAGATATGGAAGTGAAATTGTACGACGATGTGTCCCAGAAGACGCTTCCGTTCACCTTCAGCAGATCGATGTCTCGCGCGCAGATGTCGTACATCTGCAACGTAAAGCAAAGAGCTGCTATAAAATGGAAGAAACGTCGTGTCTTTGGAGAAGCGTGGAACGAGTAGCGACATGGTTGTCACATCCTAAAGATAATTTCCAGCAATTTAATAATGGGTGCGTTTAGAAAACACAACGGTTGCATAACCGTCGAGTGATTATCGCCTTTGATTGATTCACAATTGATCCTTTTAGACCCACGGTAAATCCAAAAGAATATTCCAATGACAATAAGCGCTCACTCAACCGTTGTGTTTCATCTTTGGAACGTCTTAATGTTCTCTGAATCCTATTCTCACCTCGCTCACTTGTTGCCCATTCAAAGAAGAAGTGATCACGTCGCCATCAACGAACAGGTCGGTGAACGTCACGTTTCCTGAGATGGTCAGAGGCCCGTCCACCCACAACAGTTGCGAAACGTTCCGTTCGTTGAAGAAGTTGGTCGTGACGTTGGAAATGACAATGCGAGCCGAGAAGTCTCCTGGCACCACTTGGGTCGTCGACTTCGTGAGGACACTGTCGGCGAAGTCGTCGAAGTTCCGCCCATAAAGAGAACTCAGCGTTACGTTTCGAGCAGTCAAGTTCTCGATTTTCTTCTCTGTAGTTATCACGACCTCATTCTGCGTTAGTTCCTCCAAGAAAGCGTCGGTCGACTGGTAGCCTACTCGGTCGACCGTCAGATCTTTCACCGTCAAATCGCCTACGATCACGATTCTGCTCAAATCAGAGCTCGTCAGGTTCTTAAAGCGTGCCAGTAGACTCATCTCGGCACCGTTCAGCCTTTCAACCTCCAAACTCCGTACGTGGAACTCGGGCACCTTCAAGACGGCCAGTTGGTGATCGTCGTCGACGCGAAGCCCCTCTTCGAACTGCACCTTACGGCCGTTGAAAAAACGAATAGCGAGGTTGTCGACGGACACTCGGCTTGCTCGTATAGCGGGAAGTTCCTCGGTTCCGGTGAAGTTCGCCACGCTACCGTTCATTATGTTATCCACGTTCATCCCGTTGAAAGCAAGGGTGATGATGTCTTCCGTCCGGAGACTCGGCAGGTGCAATTTCTCGTTGATCTGTAAGGATTTCTCTGAATTGACGTCGAAGAAAGCGGCGTCTTGGCTGTCCCGGAGGAAATTGTTCACATGAAAGTTCTCGAAGTGCAGATTCGTGAACTCGTTCGGTATTTCCTCCACAGTCGTGTACAGGAAGTCGCTCTCCATGAAACCGTTGAGATACTTCGTGTTGATGTTGTCGATCGACACGCCATCCTCGAAAATGACATGTTGACTGATCGTCTGGTTACTGTATTTCGTCCAGAAGCCGGTAAACATGTCGCTCGTGTTCATCCGAGTGTCTGCCACGAAGACCTCCGCCGACGGACCGATCTTGATGTTCTGAACATTCAGGTCGCCCAGTATCGTGACGTTCTGGTAGATTTGAAGAGGCGGTTCCTTAGGTATTATTATCAGAGACGCGTTCATATCCACCGTTAAGTCCTCCGTGATAACGAGTCGCCCCATATTCACCTTACCTTGAATGACACACGAAATATTGTTTCACGAGACACATAATTGTACCGTATGTGAATGTTGGAGTTAATGTAACACGTATGATTATATATATGTTAATATATATTAATATAACATAATGTAATCAAATGTAATATAAAAAATTATGTATGATGTAACAAAATGTAATGTAATGTTAATGAAAAAGAAAAGGCAAAGAAACTGGAATGATAACGATCGACTAGTGTTATAAGTTATAAGTGGTCATTTCACCTCAACGAAAGGATAAAGAGAATAAATTGGAAAATTATGATATCACTAATTATAGTTCACATCAATTGTCATACGATAATGGTAATAAGTCAAAAACTGTATTCTCTCTCTTTCTCTGCCGGCAGATTACCTCTGATGTAATTTTCACGGGATTTACGCGCGGCTTCCTCGACAGGCACTCCGTTGACCGTTTCCACATGCAGATTGCCGATCTCCAAATATTTCGCTAAGAAGCTGTCGAAGCTTTGATTCGTCGTGGTCGTCATGAGTTTATCAGCTGGAACGCCGTTCAACATCGGCGTCGTAAGATTTCCAATTAGCAGATTGCTATACGTGATTTGACCTGCGACAAAACGCCATCACGACGTTACCAAAACACCTCTTCCTGCCGATTTCCCGCACAAGCTGGATACTCGAAGTTAAGTTACGCTCAACCTTGAATTTCCTGACGGTCGTTTATAACGAACAGGTCGTCGATCAGCTGACCAATGACTGTTCCGTTCAAGCTGTTGGCTCTTAGTTTTTCTACCGTCAAATCGGAATGCACAGTAACGGTATCGTTCGAGTACTTGACTTGACCATTCGCGGTGGTCAACGTATTCGTCGTGTCATTTCGCAACGTCCAATCTGCAACATATTACTTATACAGCGTACAAATGCGCGGAACAAAAAAAAGAGAATACACCGATACCGTAGTCTGATAACGGCTGAATCTAACGAAACTATCTATCTCTATTTATCAATAACACAAGTTACGGAAGTCACTCGATCTCTATTCAACGTACATCGGGATGGTATTCCGCAGAGGGAATCGGCTTCAAGGGTTTGAACGAAAATGCTTTCCGCCCGCAGCGGACTCACGAATTCCTGTTCGCCCTGCGGCAGGATCGCCTCCTTCTGTTTCACGTCGTTCACGAAATCCACGTCCATCCGGTCGATATTGAGCTCCTCTAAGAAGGCATCCTCAATCACAATGCTGCCGTCCAGCACGTGAGACATGTGTGCGTCCACCATTTCCTGCCACTTCGACAGGACGTTGTCGACATTTCGATCGAGCTCGCTCAGAGCTTGCTCGATTTGATGAGGTGGCAGGATGTCTTCTTCCTTTTCGGCGGCGACCTCGATGCTGTCCACCGTGCCAGCCTGTAGGATCACATTATCGAAGCTCACCGGCTCCGATATGGTTAAATTCTCCGCGGACGGCAAGAGAAGTTTCCAAGAAGCCTTGGCCTTCGTTACGACCGACATCCTCGCTTGTAGCACTTCGATCAGCTCCAACAAGCATTCCCTCTTCGAATCGGTGTCCATCATGGAGCTGTCTGCAATTTGTCCTCATCAACGTATTAGTTTCTATTGGTGGATTAAGAAGTCACATCGATCAAAATTACGTACCGATTGGCACCGAAGTTATTTGAGCCTCCCATTGTTCCACCCAGTACACGTCTCCCTCTTTAATTACCAGCATCACAATCATCGTGTACGCGTTCAACGACACCGCCATGTCGACTATTTCTTGACCGTTCTTGAAGCTCTTTGTGTCTTCTCTCTTGAAGTCGGACGTACCGTGAAACTTATACAGCTGAACGGTATTCTGTAAATCAATTGTTGCGATATTATTGCCTCGGTAAAATCAATTTAGAAACTGGTACATTACGCAAGTGAAAAGATTAGTTGAATTAACGTGACTGTGAACAAACCACATGTGTTGTTTGAAGGAGACAGAATTTGTTAGAAAAGAAATTCCTCTTTTCTATAAAAACGTGCATGGTACAAACGTTCATAGCCACGTTAATTCAACAAATCTTTTTCTCTGTGTGAAGAATTGGTTTTATGGGAGAGACTTCATGAGAACTGAAAGAGCCGTATTTCACCATTAGATCTTCCAGTAGGAAAAGTGAAGCATAGATTTGTCAGTTACGCTTTTTTTTTTAATATCGAGCAGATCAGCTGTCTTACGTTGTGCGCAACGACCACGAAGGTGTCGCCGTCCATGTGGAAGATATTTATCAGACTACGCGGCTCGATTGCGGGGAGGCTGCGCCAATCGAGCAGTTCTCGTCCTGCAACAGTACGTGTACATCAGCCTCCCGCTGAAGGAAACTCAAGCGAATAATGAGCGACAGAATGTTTTCAAGTATCTGCTGATAATTCAACGTGACCACCGAGACGAAAGATACCGACCGTCCCAGCATAGCAAGCTGCTCGGCTCGAGCTCGTTTATCATGAGGATGAAGTTGAAGTCGCCATGGACGTAGTGATGCACCGCGACCGGCTGAGCGGTGAACCAAAGCTGTATCTTCACGATGTCCTTGCCTCTGAACTCGTACACCTCGGAGCCCAGCAGTGGGTTCTCGGCGTCGTACTGAGCGAACACGATGATCGTCGACTGCCGGTGCTCGAACGCGGTGACTGATCTCGCGCCGACCGCCATTACCTCGCTGATAACGTCCATATACGTGCCGCTCCATCGGTAGATCCTGACAGGACAGAATTCCACGCAGTTCAGGCGATCGGTTTCTCGCGAGATTCATCGTCTCGCAAGCAGAAATATGATATAAAATAGAAATTGAAGCGGAAAACGTCAATTTCAATTGTGCTATGTCTGTTTTGTGCGATTTTAACTTTGTAATGTTTTTTTCTTCAGGATATAAATGTGTGATCATACTCACACGGATGGTACGGAAGATTTGTTGCCGTTATTCGCGATGATCAGGTAGAGCCGACGGCGTTGCGTGAAGAATTTCGCGTCCACGGGAGTACCCCGGTGCCTGATCGTGTGGCGGAATCGCAGTCTATTACTCTGCGTGATCGTGTGAAGACTACAAAGTTCGTGGGTAAAGCACATCAACATGTAGGCGGTGTTTTTCCACACGATGCTCTGCAACAGTACGATCAACGTTAACTCGTTTATCGTTTTAATTTAGACACAATGAACTCGATGATACGAATAAGCGCGCATCATTGTGTGATATGTAAATCAATATGTGAAGTCAATAAATGAAGTAAAATAGACAAACAAAAAATAAACAAGCCAAAAATAAATAAATAAGAATAATGAGTAAGAATAATGAAAATAAAAGAAAAAACTATAATCATTGAAAGTATATTCCGCGAGGAAATGAAGAAGATATCGCGCGAAAAGACGTACCCTGGCGAATTTCACGACGCGTTTGAGCAGACCGAATTTGTGCAGCGCCAAGGTCTCGTTCGAGGGGGCCTCGTTAACAGGGGGTACTATCACTTTATTACCGTCAAGGATGAGTATCCTGTCGAATATATTTATCGTGAACGGCTGATGCTCGCTCGTTAAAGGCACTCGCCATGACTTGTCCCAGTGTACCCTGTACGACTTTTCCTGCACTGCAAGGCAAACGTACGCCATTTTGTCGCTTGTCGGACAACGAGAGGAAAACGTCGAGACTCGCGTCTCGGTTAATTAATATTATTACAGAAGCATTTTATTATTCATGTTAACATTTCGAGTAGATAATTTTCAGCACGACGTATGCCGAAAGCGCGGAAGAATTTTTAGTACGACCAATTCCGAGAGAAACTCATTTGAGCAAAGAGCAAAAATTGACTGTTGAAATGGAACTGACGATGAAATTGATTGACCTCACCTGGACATGTTTTCTGGATGTGAATCTTGATGAATTCTATCTTGGATTGCCGCAATTTCTCGTCCAGGTACGCGTCCAGATCCGCTGCGTGCGAGAGGAACAATTGTGCGAAAGCGCAACCCGCCAGCTACAATATTACAAACACTTACTCGACAGAATCAAATCCCTGCTACATTTTGGATATAGCTGTGATATACCCCACTTAAATTTGCATTGGAAAAACATTCGGATACTCACAAACAGAAAAATTAGATTCATGGTATCTGTAATCTCGATCACGGTGTCTCGATCGAATCCATTCGCGGCTGAAGCTGTGCGAACATTGAGAGGGAATTTCGGGAGCGGCTCATAATATTCGAAGGATCCTTGTAAGGCACATAGTACGAGGAGTAAATAAACATCGCAATTGTATATAATTCGACGAGGCGAATTCCGGGAATCATCGTCCCCACGCGCGCATCAATTGCCGTGATCAAGTCGACGGCAACACAAACGTTCTCCCGTATTTTAAGCAATCTAGATTCAAAGGTAAAATTGAAAGGTAAAATTCAAATTGTAGGTAGAATTAATACTATTAATATTTAAATAGCACTGTAATATTCGTACTTTGGCTCCTTAGGCTCTGTATGTTCTGTCATTTTTCGATGGGGCATGTTCAATTCAAAATTAAAAGTTTTAAAGTGAATGTTCCAATCAGTGACAGCTTAATAAGCAAGTAAGAAACGTTAAATCAATCTTTTGAAACACCGATTTTATATAGATTTTATAAAAATGTTGACATAATATAATATCTTATATTTTTAAACTGTTACTTGGTAAGATAATATTCCTAAATATTAAAATCATAATGTAGAAATATTATTGTTAATGTTTGAAGTTCGAACAGTTACCGATATCATTAAGTGGTTCCGTCATTTTTGAAAATATATGAATTAATTAGAATTTCATCACAAATTAAAAAAGCCTAATACAAGTAAAAATCCCAAATATCTAAACATTCGGACAAAATAGATGTTATGTATAACACGTGTATTATAGTAATTTATTAATTTACTTTCATGATGAGGTTGTTTTGTCACTAATTAGGACATTCGCTTAAATATCTCGCACGAGAGAGAGAAAGAAAGAGAGAGAGAGAGAGAGAGAGAGAGATACAAAATATCGCATATCGCAGTGAAAACAAAAGCGAACTAATTAACATCGTGCAAGGTGAAGAATTTGTTTGCGAACTTTTTACATGAATTTATTTTTGCATTCATGAAGGATTTATGAGGTGAGTCACAACGTGTAGAAATCACCAATGGAAATAAACGTCGAGCGACGGGCAGGAGAGCGGAATATTTTGATCGTCGCTGTGACAGAACAACACGACGCGAGTATACTGGCACGCGTGCCGGCGGCGCGTTCGTGTACGCGCACACGACATGTCTCCTTATAGATGTACTTTTGTATATCGCCAGATCTCGTCAGAGGAGAATAGAAATTAAGGACGCGGTACAGGTTTGGTAGGTTTCACTTTTGGTACTTGTTTTTGTATCGCGACGTGTCTACGATTCCTCGCAACTTTGCCGGCCGATCGTCGAGCGTGTGCGCATGTTATTTCTTCTGCTTCGCATTTTCGCGATGCTCTTCAACGAACAGCACGACGCGACAAACGTCGACGAGGTATCGCACATGTATGTGTGTTGTTTATGCCGCAAGGTAAAATTGAAAGGTAAAATTCAAATTGCAGGTAAAATTAATATTATTAATATTTAAGTAACACTGTAATATTCGTACCTCGGCTCCTTAGGCTCTGAATGTTCTGTCATTTTTCGATGGGGCAACTTTGCAGAAAATCTCTGCTTCGCCGATAACGTTTAATACAATTTGCAGTGAAATTGTCCTTCGATTATTTTTATTGTTGTTCACGGTTGACAAACCGAGGTATGGAGAATGAAAGGGAAATTCAGATCGTAAAGAAATAAATTACCGACTTAGCTCAGGTAGCGGAAGCTTCTAGAAAAATCTTAGGGTCAGTTGTTCCATCTTCGGATAAACTACGTGGTAGTTTACCCCATAGATAAAAACACCTAAAGAGCATTTCCCATAAGCAAGAAACATTAAATTAATCTTCTGAGACACTGATTTTATATATGGATTTTATAAACGTTTTGGTATAATATTATATAAATGTTTTCAAATTGTCCCTTGGTAATATTTCCAAATATTAAAATTATAGTGTAGAAATATTATTTTTAATGTTTGGATAAAATAATGTCAATAATGACGTTGTGACAATACTAAGAACTACATATTTGAAAACGTTTTATGTTATAAGACGTCATTGTAATGACGTTGTGTTAATGATTTCTGCTTGCTTATTGGGTTCTTGTATGGAAATAAGCAAAAATACAAAAAAAATTAGATAAATTAAATAAATTATGAAAATTGTATAAATTATATAAGTTATATATTCATATTATTCTTCAATAGTAGACCAGTGATTTTTAGATAAATTACCATATAATTTATCTGAATAAACGGGCCATAAAAATGTCTAAAAAATATTTGAAAAAGGTAAGATGTCTCTTAGAAGTTTCTGTTATATGAGATGGAGAAGAAAAGTGCCAAACAGCTCCAGGATTAAACAGCTCTGGTAACTTGTGTCTATTTTCGGATAAAACGCCGATTAGACGTATATCGTTCCCAACACCTCAATTGCCGAGTATCGCGCGCGACGGAGACGGAAATGGACTTTTCTCTCTTAATAACGTAACTTATAAATAGCCTACGCAATTGAATCGAATTAGATCCGCGTAATTAGAGGCGTAAAAATTCTACGTGCTGTTATTCGTCATGTCACAGCTACATATAGCGCTGACGAAAAAGATGACAGCCCAAACAATACGTATGTCACCATGTAGCACCAATGTCCAAAAAACATCGTAGAGACATTCCAGAGATGTTCGAACATCTCTGGGATATCTCTTGAACATTGATGTTGTATGAGCCTAAAAGACATCTTAAAGACAGACGTCTTATTGTCGAAAGGCATCTTTACGATGTCTTAAGACGTCTTAATGTGATCTGGGAGGGAACACTTGTCGGAAAAATAAATCGTGGCCTGCAATAAGTGCTTTGAGCTCTAAGCCTTAGGAAACTGACCAATCACAGTCGATTATTTTCCTCGCATTCGATTTCAGATTCACTGTGATTGGTCAATTTCTTAAGACTCGAACTCAAAGCATCTATTGTAGATCGGGACTAAAGTTACCTATTGACCTCTTGCGAAAGCATCTAAAAGAGTATTTTGCGATTTTGTTATCAGTGCTACTTCATAATATTTGTGTATTCGTTATGTTCATCCTCACTTATCATCTACTCACACTCGTGCTGCGGGTGTTCCCGGACATGCTCGTGAAGACGGCGTTGCACAGGCCCGCTTTTTCAACCTCCCCCGCTCGCCGTATTCATAAACAATTGCGACGAGTTCCACCATGTTTTCTCACGCGCGCGCGCGCGACAGCGCCCGCGCATTCGAGCGCAAGTATCAGCGGCGACCGACACCAAACGGAAGACAAAGACGCGTTCGTCTCGCCGAGGTCTCCGAGCTGCGACGTTCCGAAGAACCGGGTCTGCTTCCGGAGTCTTGCGTTCGACGATAAATAGGGCGCAGATCACTCGCTCTTCGCATCGCGTGGACGTGGCTCCCGTTCGAACGCCCGCGACCGAGAGACCGCCGCGCCACCTCACGGCGAGCTGCAGCAAGAAGTGAGCGCGAGAGCGACAGAGAGGATCGATGATCGCAAAACTCATCGAATACCGATCTCTCTCTCTCTCTCTCTCTCGCGCGCGCGCGCGCGGCGCTGGCATTGGCCGGCGTCGCGCGTTCCGATTGGCCGGCCGGGCGGGCCCAAGAACGGGCGGCGAATCGTCGCGCGCGCTCCACCGGCCGGCGGCCATCAGTTTGAAGGCAGCGCGACTCGCTCGCGATTATCGTTCGGCGACGTTACGGCGTTCGAGCCACTGCGCGAGGAGGAGCGCGTGCGAGCGAGCGCGCGCGCACACCGGTGTTCGTTATTCCACGGCGGAGGGTGCCCGGATTGTCTCTTCGCTTTCTCTCGTGTAACCCCGCTGCCTACCTCGACGACGACCTCTCCGTCTCTCGCTCGCCGTCCGCTTCGCGGCGTGAACTCGCGCGAACGCCGGCGCCAGTGCCGGGAACGCGGCCGCGCAGCTGCGTGCGCGGCGGAACGAAAGTCAGTAAGAGCGAGAGAGACGAGAGACGAGGCGCGCGAGATACGTACGAGAGTTGCTACGCGTGTGAGTGTGCGCCGTGTGTGCGCGTGTGAGAACGAGGCGAGCGCTCGGGCGGTCTCGCCGCGCGTCCGTGTATGCGAGTGCGACCGCGTGCGGGCGGTTCCCACACGACGTCGTGTCGGTGCAACAAGTGTCAGGAGAGACGGTTGCGGTGGAAGCGTCCTCTCTCTCTCTCTCTCCCTCCCTTTCTCTCTCTCTCTTTCTTTCTCGTTCTCGCTGGAAACGCTCGGCGGTTTCGGGGCACGGCGGTGTGCCGTGTGTATGGTGCTGTCGGATCGGTGCGCGCGAGACGGATCGGCTACGACGGGAACGACGGCGAAGGATACCGTCACCGCATCACGCACCACCACGACGTGCTGAAAGGACCGGCGAGGGCGCGGGATGGGCTGCGCCGTGAGCAGCACCGGCGAGAAGGAGGCCGCCGAGCGGTCCAAGAAGATCGACAAGGACCTCCGGGCTGATGGCGAGCGCGCCGCCAGTGAGGTCAAGCTACTGCTGCTCGGTAAGTGTCTTTTCTCTCTTTCTCCACGGGTCACCCTGGTGCTCGGGTCTCCCGTCCGTAGGTGATCTTCGCACGACGTGCTACTCGACGACGACGGACGCACGCACGCATGCATGCACTCGCGCACGCACGCACGGACGGACAGACGGACGGTCTTCGGGAACGGATGTTCCGATGAGCGCGCGTTCATTACCGCGAGCGCTCCGATCCTCCGCCTCTGGTCCTCGGTTCCGGTTCTCTCGGGACATTTGCATCCCCTACTCGCCGACGCGCCTATACCGACACTGACGATCTCCTCTTTCTCTCCGTCTCGCTCTCTCTCTTTCTTTCTCTCTTTCTCCGTCTCTTCGCCTCTTTCTCCGCTCGCGCCGTGTACCGCGCGTATCGAGCAGCACGCGCCTAAAGGCGCCGCGTAATCCGCTTCGTCGAGTCCGTAGAATTGGAAGTCGAGCGGTGGCGTCAACCGCGCAGAATTCCTGGAATAATCCGTCGAATAGTCACTCCGTCTCTTTCCTGCCTTTCCTCTCCTGCCGCCGTGAAGGTTCCCACATTTCCTCCTCCGAGCCGAGCGTAGTTTCGGTATTGCCGGGCGGAGCGCGGAAGAAGAGATCTATCGCGAGCCCTTATTGTACTGGTCAATTTTTGCATGCATTTTGCAAATGAATGGCGCGTTAACAACGGTGTAAACGTCAATCGAAAGGAACCGATAACAAACGAGAGAGCCAACGTTCCTTCCCCGTCGTCATCGTCATCATCATCATCATCGACTGCGTTCCGAACATGCACCGTCAATATACCGAAATATAGTACACGTAATACAAACTGTAGATTTTTAGTACAGGCAGTGAATTTGGGAAAACCACATTTATCATCACCACCTGTAGATGTTTGTTACTTCTCCTCTTTTCTGCGCTTGCAGAGTTCCCTAAACGCTCACTTCGCTTTAAAACACGAAGAACTCGTGCGGAGAGTCTCGGGCCAGCGAACGAACGAACGAACGAGAGAGAAAAAAGAAAAAGAGACAGAGAGGGAGGAACGATTCCTTGGCCACGCGCTGAGAGGATCGCCGAGCTCGGATTTCCTTCGCGATTACTCGCCTCTTCCTGGATCCTACGAGTCCCAACGAGGAAAAGAAAGAGCTAATCGTGCGGTTAACGAGAAGTCGCAGTAGCGAGCGTAAAAATTCATGGCGAGAAAGAGAGAAGGAGAGAGTGAGAGAGAGCGAGAGAGAGCGAGCATCAGAGCGTTGCCCAACCACGAACTCGCCGTCTCCCGCGACGGGTGTCGGTTTCGGAGATACGCTTTCGATCGCGCGAATTCGCGTCCGTCCGTCTGTCCCTCCTTCTTTCTCGCGTCGCGCTCTTCCCGCGCTGTTGCTCCGTGTCACGTTCCAGGTTCCTTCTATGGTAGAACGAACGCACGCTCTCGCTCGCTCGACAGACACGAAATCGTGCGGTCCGCCGTTTTAATTGCGCCGGTACACGCTCTCCTGACGCGCTCCGCGTCCGTCGGGAGCGAGCGCGCGATCCGCTCCTCCGCGGGGACGAGGAAGCCCTTGGCAAGGGGGTCGTCCATCAGCCGAAATTCGCGGATCGAACTGATCGAGCCTGCAATTTGACTGTAGTTTCAAAAGCCCCGGAAAAAAACGGGTTTTCCAATTTTTCCGAGGATTTGTCCATTTGATTATTTTCTTTACGGAGAAAAGTAAATACGGCGGGTTCCAACCGAATATGGGAGGTTTTTTTTTTTTAAACGAATTTTTCTACACGGAAGAAAAATTAGTCTCGGATCAGTGATGAATATTCTCGTATATAAGCGAGAATATTACGATCTTCTTAGAAAATTTTGAGCCCTGTACAAATAAAATTTGCATTGATGCATCACTTGCATTTAATTAATATAATATTCTTGCTTATGTATGAAAATATCCACCGTTGATTTAATCTACCCGTTTCATTTCTGTGTGCCTTTGGGACAGAAACCGAAGAAATCCACGGGAAAATTGAAAGGAAAAACCGGTTTGTTTATCTAACTTTGAAAATTATAAATTTGACCTGTTTGTGATTCCGAAACGCCGTCGTGTTCGACTATTCCCGTATCTCCCTTTATAGTTTCTCAGTTTATTTTGAAATTCTCAATTGTGAATTTTTCTCTCAAAGGGATACTTCGTTCTTTCGTTTACTCGGTAATAACAATTTCTCGCATGTATATTTCAGGCGCAGAATGTCGAACGGTGTGAAGTTAATTTATGTCCTTTTCTACCATCATAGCTTAAATCTAATCGACGATTAATTCAACGGCACTGACCAATTAGCTACTTAGCCGGACTGATCAATGTGATTGGTCGATCCCATCGGGTTAATCGTCGATTGGATTTAAATCACGATGGTAGAAACGGGCATTAGATTTCGCCTGGTTGCATTAAATTTCGATTAAGCTAAGTGACGATTAACGACTTACAGGTTAGTGACAGAGTCACCGACTCTGAAATTTCGGTTGTAGAATATATTAAGAAAGAGAAGTTAGAAAGTTTCAGTTTCAACCCATAAATTAATCGTCGCTCAACTCAATCGGAGTTCAATGCAACCGGGCTTCAAGCTCGTATCAAACTGTGCGTCAATATTGAAATTGAATTGAAATTCGACCAGTCAGAGTTCACTAAACTCAAGAAATTTAGCGAACCTCGCCTCGATTGGCCAAATTTCAATTCAATCTCAATCCGGGCTTTAATATTTTTCGATTTTTCGTCATTGTCGCCGGACAATAAATGTCTCGTCATTTACGGTCTTGCGAGACGCTCAACCGCGAGTTTTTTTTACCAAAAATCACGCAATCGCGGATGTAGAAGGCGAGCGGCGGGTGTTACGGGAAACTTGAATCATCGGCCGCGTGTGAATCACGAGAAGATTACGTCCCGGCGAGATCGGCGAGTACTATCTCTGTCTAGCGCGCACGGGGAGAGAAAAGCATTGTTCCTCGTCGGCGGAAACCGAGTGCTGTCGTTTCTCCGTGATGATTCGCAGGATCGAATCGATCGTAGGCAAACGTTGATGATTAATCGGCTAATTAGGTTCATTTTCGCAGCTGTGAGAATGTGTCGGGAGCGCGTCGTCATCGTAGAATTCTCGCGCTCGATTTCGCGTCGACTCGACGAACGGACGGCCGCGAATCGCGCGCGTCAGATGAATATGTAGCATTTAACGATGCGCGCTACGTGACGGCGGTTTTAATTACCGTGTCGAGGAAGACTCGTAAATCCGTCGCGCTCTCGCTGGAGCAACGATCGATCTTACGTCGCCCGATCCTTCGTATTTGTCATCATTAAAAACCAGTTTTTTTTTTCCGGGCGATCTCTAATTTGTGATGGGGGACAGGGAATAGAATAATCCCGTCACGATGTTGTGTGATGCGGGAAATGCGTGAACATGGAGATACGCTACGTTCTACACCACCTAATCCCGACTCTTCGGTATTTTCTGTCGTAGATTATAGATTGCTTGAAGTTTATACCCGGTAAACACCAAATAACAGCAGCTTTATATCAATGTTATAATTTTTTATTCAATATTTAATTTTTAACAATGTAAGTGTAATAATGTAACAATATAATATGTGTTGAATGTAATTGTTATATTGTTGAGCGGGAAATTATAACATCGATGTAATGTTAATTGGTGTTTATTGAGTAATTACGTGTAATATTGACGATCGCATTCAGTATGCTATGTATTGACAAATATTGACAATACAGTAGGCGTCATGTGTATTTTACCACTCCTTAGGTTGAAACCTTTTACTACTACGCAATTTTCAACCTTTCACATACAAGAAATATATACTGTATTTAAGTAAATGTTATTATTTATTTCAAGTATTTCAGATAAGTTTATATATCCACAAATATATCATAAGTTCATCATAAATATCAAATTTATTTAAATTCAAACATCAAATTTATTCAAAATATATTCTGAATCTTGGTAAGTTTAGTACTTCAATTAAGAATATTAAATTAAAACAAGCTTCGACTTGTGCTTTATTCAAATTAACCGAATTTAACTTTTCTTCGATGAAATTTATAATATTCTTATAAAGAGAATAAATTGTTTATTTTTTTAGTACATAATAATGAGCTTTTTTAAACTTTGTAATGAGCGCACTGAGAAATAAGTACTTAAAAAATTATTTGTGAGATATAAAATTTATTCCATAGAAATCTTATTTCTTATCACAAACAAGTTTTTAAATACTTTTTTCTCAGTATATATTTGAAGACTATTGTCAACAAAATATTCTTTGTTGAAAATAACTATTACTTAAAAAAGAAAAATAAAATTGAATAATTCTCTTTTTTAACAGTAGAATGTTTTTCTCTGTGTGTACACACAAGGTTGAAACTATTATAACCATTATAATCTTTATATGACCTAGTTATAAAACCTAGTTACAACCATTGTAAAAGTAAAAAAATCACTAAAAGTCACTTTAGCGATTTACAACCTTATGCGTTTTATGTAAAGAAAGTCATGCTGAAAGTCACGCTTTCATCTAAGAAACGGTGCAGCATGCGTGATGCGCCAACGATACGATTGAGAACCATAATGACATGAAATATATAAATATACGTTGACGTTCAAGGTGCTGGGGAGTCCGGCAAGTCCACGATAGTGAAACAAATGAAAATCATCCACGAGACCGGCTACAGTAAGGAAGAATGCGAGCAATACAAACCCGTGGTATACAGCAACACGATACAGAGTCTAATGGCGATAATCAGAGCCATGGGGGAGCTTAGAATCGACTTCGCCGATCCCAATAAAGCGGTAAGCTCCTCGTGACCCTTCCCACTTGGTAGATGGTAAAAGTTTGCGGTAGTGTTTGTCGAATAAAATTGCAAACGGGATCGTACGTTGAGTCACGAACGACTTCTCCTCCGTTCTCCTCCTTCAGATTTATCTTTATTTAGCGAATTTCACGGGTAGCATTTGTTTCTTATGTATGAAATCCAATTATTAAAATAACGATTCATATCGATCATTCAATCTAATTCAATCTGGTTTGTGGCTAATTACTGCAACTTGTCGGTTCTCCTTGCACGAGTGTGCGGGTGTGAGAAGAAAGGAGGGAATAATTACGTCGGAAATTATTTACCACTCGAGCCAATGATAATCGTGATTAACGTCAACAAGTCTCTTTTTCATTCGAAAAACAGATCCTTTCTGGACATCCCTCTTTTAGAACATTCAGATCTGCAAATTTTATTCGAAACGAAACTCTCAAGAGGATGATGATTCTTTTTTTTTTTTTTTTTTTTTTTTTNCGTTATCAATTGCACTTGGCCGGTTTTCCTCGTGCGTCAGCGTACGTATTAGATAATCAGCTTCGTGTTTATATTGTAGGACATGGCGCGGCAATTTTTCACCCTAGCCTCGGCGGCGGCGGAGGAGGGCCAGCTGACCGGGGAACTGGTGCTGTTGATGAAGCGGTTGTGGCAGGACGCGGGAGTGCAGCTCTGTTTCACGCGTAGCAGGGAATACCACATCAACGACTCGGCAGCGTACTACCTTAACGCACTTGACCGCATTGCGCAGCATAATTACATCCCGACGCAGCAGGATGTTCTGCGAACGCGCGTCAAAACCACCGGTATCGTGGAGACGCACTTCTCCTTCAAGGGCCTACACTTCAAGTAAGCGCCCGTCGTTTGTCTCCGTTTGTACTATTACAGACGAGATATCTCTCACGCGTTAATTTACCCGTCACAAAATGTGAAGTCAACGAAACGAGAGATATAAATATTTAATTCTCTTAAATTGACTTCCTAGTTAGTCGTAGTTGACTAAGTTAAGGGGACAGCTAATTTTTACTCGTGAAATCTAGCTTTTAGCTGTGGGAGCTACTTCTTTTTTCTTCCGTGCACTGTACCAGGCATCTCATCGGTTTCCTTTTTATCAGAATGTTCGACGTCGGCGGCCAACGGTCTGAGAGAAAGAAGTGGATACATTGCTTCGAAGGCGTGACCGCGATCATCTTCTGCGTCGCTCTGAGCGGCTACGACTTGGTGCTGGCGGAGGACGAGGAGATGAATCGTATGGTGGAATCGATGAAGTTGTTCGACTCTATCTGTAACAGCAAGTGGTTCGTCGAGACGTCGATCATTTTGTTCCTGAACAAGAAGGACCTGTTCGAGGAGAAGATCACTAGGAGCCCGCTCACCATCTGCTTTCCGGAGTATAAGGGCGCCAACACGTACGAGGAATGCGCCTCTTACATCCAGATGAAGTTCGAGAATCTCAACAAGCGGAAGGATCAAAAGCAGATCTACACGCACTTCACCTGCGCCACCGACACGTCCAACATACAGTTCGTGTTCGACGCCGTGACCGACGTGATAATCAAGAACAACTTGAGTAATTGCGGATTGCTAAGTTAAACATTCCAATGCTCGGCCAGCGAGCCCAACTTACCGACGACGTGGGGAAGGAAAGGGGAAGAAGTAGTAACGTATTTCGCAATGAACGCCGAGAGACAAACGTAGGTCGCGAATCTTCGCGAGACGGCAAGAACAAACAAGAGACTGATCGGAAGTTTCGCAGAACCCCGTGTCCGTGTTCCGTACAACACGAATACGCGTCAATTATGTGAGAATTTTACTCACAAAAAAAATAGGCTCTTGGAATATTTTACTGTCGTGTAACTTTTCACTTGGTTCTACTGGGTTTTCGATTTGTTTTTATCTTCTCTTTGTACGACGTAAGTACACATCGGAAATGTCAATACGAGTGATATCGTTATTTAATTTCTCGATTTTACATTGATGATCGTTTCCCGTTATCGCCAGAGATTATTTTTTTTTACGCACTGTCCACAATGTCAAGCAGTTCTTTGCGGAAAATTGTATAGTCGTACTTTCGTGAGCTTCAATTGAACGTTACGTCCAGATCTACAACAAGTGTAGTAAGCCTTGAGTTTTTTGCTCTGAGCAACAAAATGTAATGTAATTTCTAATTAAAGACGTTTCCCGCGCTGCCAAGAGTCATAATGACCCTTCAGTCTTAGCAATTACGACGTCTGGAAACGCTTCTTGCTAGAAATTGCATTGAAAGTTAGTACTTGGAGCAACAGGCTGAAGGCTTACCTGTACTAGGGCGCGGCAATAATCAAGTTTATTTCTCAAAACGAAGTATTATTTTCCTAGAAAAAAAAACGAACGATTCGAGTTCGTTTCGGATATTGCGTGGAAAAGAAGAAAATAATGGCAATAATGGCGAAACGACTAGCGAAATGTCGAGTATCCGTTTCAATTCAGATGAAATTCGTGCGAGTGAAAAGTTATTTCATTTTTGCTAAATGTATTTAATTTTACTAACCAGGAGCTAGTTAGCTATTAATTTTAGTGTAATATCTCTTTGTATATAATTTATTCACTAAAAGCGACTCTCTATGTACTGAGGGTGGAAACACCCTTCCGCCCCTCTTGTTCATGATCCATTCGCGCTGCAAAAAAAAGAAATTCGCATCTGTTTTTCTTTCTCCCTCTCTCTCTTTCTCTGTTTTCTTCAACGAGGGACACAGCTCTCTGTGTACTTCTATTGTGACGGTATATGTATTTATACGGATTCGGTTGGAAAAGCCAACTTTTGTACAAGCTTGATTTTTCTCTTTTTTTTATATATATATAGATATACACGTATTATTAGGAGATATAAACGGGATTCCCCCGGTTCTCATTTTTTTCACGATTTGTCAAAAGGATGAAAAGACGAGGTTAGTACAAGACGCCGAAAAATCAAACACTTTATACAACTTAGATCAATAAACGAAATTTCTTTTTTAAAGGCTGACGCTGTCTCTGTTCCCGTCCGATTTTTTTTCTTTATTGGACCACTCGGTACACATGTATGTATATATACATACATACATACATACATACATACATACATACATACACACGCACACGCGTTTTACATCTTTCGCAGGCGAATCGGTTCATTATCGGTTCATTTAAACTAGCGAGATGCAGAGACTAACGCGTGTCATCGAGGTACAGAATGAAGCTGTTGTAATTGTATTTCCAGGGACTATGCTCCCTTTTCTCTCTTTCTCTCTCTCTCTCTTACTCTCTTACATTGCTAAGACATTTTTATATTATACTAATGTACACGTATGTGTATCATGGGCGTCCACTTTCCTGCGATTAGTGCCACTTTTGTGATACAAGTGAGCTGAGGGCGATGAAGGAAAATTGAAAGTGGGATAAATAGAGAAGTATGTACAATCTGTAACGATATCGGTACTTCGACTGTACGCGACTCATCCGTGTTTCCTTGGGAGTTACGATATTATACGTGTAACTGAGAATCTGATCTCCCATTTGACTACACACAGGCTTGTCTTCCACATGATGATGCATCTGTAACACGTTCGCTACCGCACTCGAATCGAAATTGAATCGCTTCTGCCAACGTTCTATTTGGTGCGAAAACCGATCAGCTCTATTTTTCAAATTTCCACAATACCGACAAAAATTTGTTGGTACTGACAGAACGATTTTAAAGGATTTTCATGCAAAAAAATTCGGCAAGACACTTTTTCGTTGACTTTTTTGTACAGTTTCAAGAAATGAAGCTGACCGGCACACAAAAAAAAACCGTTAAATAGATCGGATATTTCACGTCGTGCGTCACACATGTGTGACGCAGCGAATGTGTAAAGCGAGGCCGATGCTCATGCATTTTTAAGGAAACACAGCAGTAACTTCGGTGTTACGGATCACCATGCCAGTCGAAGTACCAGTGTGTCTGTTCACCGATGAAAGTACAATGTAAGGGTCATGATGTTGTGTGAATCTCCCGGGGGACAGAAGGACGAGGCTCGTGAAGGAGGAATTCAGACGGAACCGTTGGACCACTCGGACGGACGCTTCCGATGGAATGTGCACGATGCAGCGAACTCGACGACACACCGGACAGAGAATCGGCGTGGAAGAAAACGGCCTGGTGGTAAAGCTTTCTCCACCTTGTACGTATTACCTATGCCGAAGATATCAATTCAATAGTAAACTTGGGTGGGTCGTGTCAATGTTGGGAACGTTTCGTTTTACAACAATTATCGACTATACCAGGCCGGTTCGGTCGTTCTTTTTCTGGTACGTCGCAGAGTTCGACGGTAAGACGTAAGTAGGAACATCGAAACTAGAAGAAGTGACGAACGAAAATAAACATCACATAGAATGATCTAAGGTTTAAAATTAGCAGCCTTCTTTTAGGACGATCAATGACGAGCGCATGTCGTTGAGGAAATCGGAGAAATTCCAGGAAAGACTGTGTTGAATGTCCCTTCTCTCCACTGTGCGATCGCGAGGACATACTGTATCCTCATCCACCACCTTTCCTCTCGCACACTACGCGTAAAATTAAGTCAGGACTTTAAGTGCTTACTCCTCGTGCAGTATCGTGCTACATAGTTACACATTTTCATCTCTCTCTCTCTCTCTCTCTCTCTCTTTCTCTCCCTCTCTCTCTCTCGGTACATTTACACTATCAAGATGTCCATAGGGATTCCTAAGTCGCAAAAGCGCGTCTAATACATCGACAGAGTTACACCTTAAATTAATATACAATAGAAGCGGAGAGATACACAGTGACGGTAAACTGTAACATTGTGCCGCGGATGTCTCGTCGTTCGGAACTCCTCGACGAGCATCGGCTTGCTCACGATGTATCAACGCGCCGTATACCCAATTTTACAACACTCACTCTCTCTCTCTCCCTCTCTCTCTCTTCCTTTTTCAACGGATCTCGAATATACATTTGTAAATCTCTCTCCATACAAGGTGATCCGGAACAACTTCCTGTTCTTGAAATGCCGCATTCTTGAACGAAGAGCTGTAATACTTTTATCCTCGAATATCTCATCATAATCTTATCCTACTAATTGAAAACATTTGCGATCATGCACGATTATTAAAGAAAATTAAAAAAAGAATACGTGTACGAGTGTTATCAGATGCATCGATCAGAACTTATCGTATCAGACGCCCAACGTATACGTGCCGCTTCTGCCTACTTTCTATACCCAACCCGAAACAGCCAAACAATTTATCCTTATAGCTCAAAAACCAAACTACGTGTGACATTTTGCAGGAGGAAGAATTGTTTTGGAATTCGTTCGGATACATGACACTCCGGAACAGGAAAGTGTGCCTGATATCACCTCGTACGTCACGGTCAACAGGCGTAAATCGAATCTCGTCGGTATGACAATAACAACACTATCTCTCCCGGGCTGCCTGAACATTCGTGGCGGAAACAACAACGGTCCCTAGTATTCTCTCTGAACTGGTCAACAGGGTCTGCCACCGCGAACGGGATAAAGCGCGGCTTTTACAGATCCAGGAGGGGGATTGTATAAATACAAATCTACACAGTCAAAATCGTTCCTGCGATCGCGTTGCGAGATCGAGAATGATCTCGAGATTACCCTCCGGCTGTGCCCAGCATCGTCCTCGGAGCAGTCGATCACAGAAGAATAGATTCGGGGAAAGGAGAAGGAGGGATGAGAGGGGGGAGGGGCAAGGAAGAAAGAAGAGCTTTCTCTCTCTCTCTCTTTCTCTCTCACTACGCTACGTATATCCGGAACTCGGCGAAGGTGGAAGCGAAGACTCGTCTCGGCTCTTTCATAAATAATCACACGTGCCGGTGTGACGCGCTCGGACATACCCTGGACTCTCTCTTTCTCGTCGCGTCCCCCTCGCCCTTAATGAGGATTCCTAGCCGGGATAGGCGGCCCGCCGCCTGTCCTGGCCGGCACCGGCGGCGGCACGCTCGACGGCGGCAGATTGGGCGGGAGATGCGGCGGCGGCGGCGGCGGGGCCTGCCGGTGCGGCAACAAGGGCGGTATCGAGCTGGGGGGCGGCCGGCTGGGTCGACTCAGCGGCTCCTGCGGGCCGTCCATGCGCGGTAACGGGGGCGGCGGTCGGTTCGGCACGGGGTAGCTGGGCGAGCCGTCCGGGATCTCCTCGTAGATGGCGGAGTCCGGCGACAGTCGGCCGCTACCGTCCTGCTGGCGGATATCCTCGGCGGGCTGGTCGGCGAGCACCGGTGTCGTCGACGGCGGCGTTGGCGGCGCGAACTGGTTGTGGAACACACTGAAGACCCCGGCTCGGGGGCCCGGCTTCCGTTCTTGAGCGGGGCTCCTCGGAGGCTGCGTGGGCCGGCCCGGTGGAGCCGGCCTCGGCGGCGGGATCACGTCGTTCGGGCTGCTCCGGCTGGGCGAGACGCGCTCGGCGATCTCCAGCTGCTCCAGCCGCTGCATGGGACTGCGCAGCGGCGAGCTCGCGGTGAACTGGGCGATGGTGGTGTTGCTGCAGATCTCGATCTCCTTCTCGATCAGCTGCACCCAATCGGGCGACTTGAGCGACAGCCTCAGCGTCTGGCCGCACACCTGCGTCATGCCCTTCTTCGCGGCCGCCAGGGCGCACTGACCGTCCCGGAACGTCACCCAGATGGTCTCGCCGACGTAACGCACCAGGATCGCTTCGCCTATATGAGAGAGGTCCTGGATCAGCGCGGCTATCAGGTTGTTGTCGAACACGCTGTCCATGTCCTCGACGTCCTCCACCGCCTTGACTATGATCGTGCCGTCCGGCGGCCCCAGGTCCTGTATCACCTCCTTGAACACGCGCTCGCGCTTCTCGGGCTCGACGCAGTGCACGTCGATGTCGATGGTCGCGATCACCGGCCGGTGGTCGCTCTGCTTCAGCTCCGCACGTCCGTAATAGAGGAGCCTCCCCGGGTTCCAGTCTGTAGGAGAGTCTGAGAAATAGTGATCGTTGAATGTACGACCGTGCCGAAGACGGTATCGAAGGCGCGAGTGTGAACAGAATTGAACCAACCGATGTCGGGTACTTGTTTCCGCCGCTTCCACAGGACTCGATCCGTCCACGCGGGCTGCCGGCACTTCTCGCTGGTGTCGTAGTCGTCCGAGAACAGGTCGTACTTGTACGTCGGCGCGAACGCGATGGGCCCCTCCAGGAAGTTCTTGAAGACGTTACCCTGCTCCTGCTGAACCTTGAAGTACGAGAGAGACTCGGTCAGGCTTACTGTCACTACGAACTCGGCCTATGAGTATCCGTGAATACCGATCGCTTTTCTGCTAAACGGGTCTCGAGCACCATCGAGCGCAAAGAAACAAGATTTCTTTCATGATTTTCGATGTTGCAGATTTCGTATACGAGTGTTAGGTAATTGTACAGTACCCTCAGCTGATCGTACTGCAGTATCTGATCGAGCTCGTTCCGCTTGATCAGCTCCTTCATCTCGTCCTTGTCCATGTCGACTCTGTAGTTGAAGTCGCCGCACCAGAACACGTAGTCGTGGGTGTTGAGGGTCCTGCCCATCGGGAAAGTGATCTTCCGCGTGATCTCGGCGTAATCGGCGTTACGCTCGTTCACCTGGGACTGACCGGCGGCGAAGTGCGCGCAGACGAAGCAGAAGGAGGTGGAGTACAGCACGCACCTAATTGCCGCGGCACCCTTGTTACCGGTCGCACCTCCTAATCCCGTCTTCACGCAATCCACCGCCACGTCCCGCAGGTAAGGCGCGTGCTCGGGACGTATGAATAGGTAGAGGCACACACCGACCAGTTGCTGGTACGTCACGAGAACGTACTCGATGTTGTCCTTGGACAACACCTTCTGCAGCTCTTCGGCCCAAGCCTTCGCATTGTCCGAACTGGCGGCCATGATGTTGCTCGCGTTCAGGTCGACGATCTCCTCGAAGCCGATCGCGAATATGTCTACGGGAACGTCGTCACGATGCTCCAGAGTCACTAAGGCTGTGAATATGATGTAGGTGAGAAAAGTTGCGTACAAATATATTGAAGAAATATTAAAAATAAAGAAATAAAGTAAAATTAAGATAAAGAATACTTTCCGAGATATTTTACTTTTTATTCTGACACTTTTCAGTACAAGATATGAAATATCTCACAAAATATTCACTTTTCGATAACGTCACCTTAACATTTTTTTTACATAATAATATGAGAGAAATCGATATTTCATATGTGTACATATAGTCATATTTCATGACGCACATAATAAGAAGAAAGAAAAAAGAGAAGTTCGCAGTGACCGACTGCGAGTCCAATGAGAAGATACTCACAGGAAGATTTGCGCGGCCCGTCGAGTAACCAGTCGGACAACGACACGTCCTTATAAACTACGCTCCTGAAATGCTTCCCTCCGTTGACGTTGTAAGTGCCGACGCTGACCCGAAGGTTCATCGTTGTCACGTACTCGTTGTAGCGCTTGCACATCTCCCGCAGGAGATTCGGCGCGGCGTGCAGCATGTTGGAGGGCAGCAGTAGACGCGCCCTGTCGGCTAGTTCTGTGTTCAACGTCGATCCCAAGAGCAGGACGTCGATCGCCTCCTGCTTGTTGGAGTCCAACAAGTTGTTCTGTATCGTCCTGGCCGCGGACCTCGCGCCGTCCATCAGCTTGGAGCTGCCCTGGATGGCGCCGGTGCCCGCGTAGATCTTGCTGACTTCGTTGCCATTGTTGATCCACATCTGGCGGAAGACCTCTTCGAAGCGCGAGACCATCTGCTGCTTCTCCATCAGCTTCAGCAGGCCCATCTGCTTGGCCAGCAGCTCGAGCGCGAAGAACGTTTGCACGCAGTTCGTCCTGTCCAGGCAGTCCAGACAGTTGGTCCGGATCGTGCCGGTCTGCTCGAGGATCACCGTATTGCCGACCGCGTAGAACAACGAGAATGACTCCAGGTACCTCTCGACCTTCGCCTTCAGCTTCGACAGGTTCTTCATGTTACCGCCGCGGCACTCTTGGTGGTAATCGAACAAGATGTGCGGCACGTCCTTGTGCTCCGACATGTTGTGGTGGGTCTGAAACAGCTGGCTCAACATCGCCTCGCCTTCCTTGCTGCCGATCAGGCTCGAGCCGAGGAGATTGACGATCACTTGTTGGCCGTAGCGCTTCTTTATCATCTCCAGGTGCCGGTCGAAGGCCGGCGCGGAGGTCTCGAAGCCGCGCGAGATCTTCACCTTGTGGGAGCCGACCTGTATGCCGGGCTGCTCCCAGAACAACGGCACCGAGCCCCTCGTCTGCACGTAGGAGGTCACTTCGTTGTCTATGTAGATCACCTGTTCGGTCTCCACGAAATTCGCCACGTGCCCGTCGTCGTTGGTTCCCCTCACGTTGAACCTGCGATCACGAGAGATCCCATTTTCAAGAGAAATTCAGCAACAATCCGGAAAGAACAATACGGCAGGCGATAACGAGACGCTGGTAATCGTTATCACCGAGCCATGTGTACGTCAGTGGATTTTGCTTATCAGGAGTCGCAACGATCGCATATTGGTCGTATGTTTGGACAGTGTTACGATGCGTATGTGCCGAGAACGCTTCTTATCAAATGTCGATATTTCGTGACACACGAGGAGATAAGCGCCTATTTTCGAGCGCATCGGCGCGATCAAGCGTATCTCTTCCTGATGCCTCCCTGAAACACTCGTCTTACCTAGTGCCGGCACGCTCGCAACTTAACCTGGACATGAGCACCGCCCGGGCCTGCCTGTGCCCGACGTAGACGGTTCTGATTTCCACGCTGCCGCACATCGCCTTCAACAGCCACTGGCTCGTGTCCACGCCGTATCTCAGCAGATGGATGTGCAGCATCCGGTTCCTGTAATTGCAAAGGGACAGTTGAGAAGATCACGCTTTTCTCCTCTGCTTCTATCTTGCACAACAAAGCGGCTGCGGCTCGGTTTTCCGATCGTTCGAGAAAGCTCCCAAACGGGATTGTTACTGACCAGAAGAACCTGTTGTCGGTGGTCGTGGACTTGCATCTCCTCTGAGCACTCAGAGTGATGTCGAGCGACTCCTGCCCGGCAGACCATGAGAAATAGAACGTGCCCGAATTGAGGACCTTCCTGACCTCAGACACGCGATCCTCGGCGCCTTGATTGTAAAACAAAGGCACGAAACTGGACTGTGTAATCCTGAAGACCTCAGATTCGCCGATCTTTCCCACGGAGAAGCAGCCGGTGACCAGAACCAGGTAGAGCAGGGTGTTCTCCCCTGCGTTTAGCTGTAGAACACCCAGGCATCCGTAGGCATCCAGGAGCTTGTTGTACTTCGGCTTTAGGAACTCGTGCTCTTCGCTGGCTGTAAACAATATATCAATGAGAATCTGGAATTCTCGACTCTTAAAGTATATAGTGCGACCACTTTTCTCTCGATAGTCCCCTTCTTCCTTTGCAATTCTTGAAACAAATGATTTTAAATAAATGATTATGAATGCTCCGTTGCCTACAATTGTTGCAGCTTGTGAAGATGTTTTAAGGGCAGAACTAAAATTAGCCACAGTCGTGCAAGAAGGATCCAGTCCACGTGGAATGTGTTTCAAGAAAAATGAAGAGATGAAAATTTGACAAATGATTTAGAAAGTATAAATAACGATGAGGTTTTTCACAATCGTATAAGAAATCAAGTATACTCCATTTTTTTCTGTTTATATTCATTGACAAGCTTAACCCTTAAAAAATGGATGAAAAGACGCAACTGGAAAAAAATAGCACAACTAGTGAAAAACAAAAACTGCTTTTTAATTAATCCATCGGTAACAAAAATCTCAAAAATAATAATTTTGTGTAATGATCCCTTCTTGCATAACTATGGTCAATTTTTGCAGATATTTAAGCGGTTTATAAATATGAAAACACGTACAACTACAATGTTAAAATTTCTGTAACGCTTCAAGTAAGACACAACTGTATTAACGAGATATTATCTCACAGAGCACTAAGGAGAGATCTTAGAGATACGGCATTATCTCAGCTTGGCTCATGACGCTCCCAATTCCTTCGACAAATACCACAGTCTTCTCCACTTTTTTTTCAGAGAAACTACCTGATTATCTCCGAGAGAAACTGATTTCCGACACGGTGCGTTCGCTCGAAAAATTCCTCGAGATCGTCTCCCTCTCTCTCTCTCTCTCTCGTCACTCTATTTGAATTATTATCGCGAACTTTCATCAGAGAAACCATACATCGCGCTAACGCGGAGATAAGCGTAGAGACAGCGGAGTGTGGGAAAGAGCCCGGATTCGTGTCCCGGCAAAACAATGCCGAGCTGTCAAGTCGGCCTCTTTCAGATGTCATTCTCGGTCCTCCTGCTTCCCGAACGACTGTCTCGCTCTTTAAACGCGGAGAGTGCACGTGAGTGCAGTTACAGCGGGCAGATCCGCGAGAACGGCGTCGCCGGCGATACTCGGCCGAGGTGCGGCGAGATACGGGGCACTTACAGAGAACAGCGACCGCCTGGGACTCGAAGAGCAGCGTCTCCTTGCGATTCCGCTGCTCGAGGATGAGCGAGTGCGGCTTGGGCGAGTCTAGTTTCTCGTAGATGCGAAAACCCTTGCCCATCGCCATTGTTGCGGCGGCTGTTGTGTGTCTCTCTCTCTTTCTCTCTGTCTCGCTCGCTCGCTTTCCCTTCCGCGCGGCAACCACTCGGACGCTCTACGGAAACGTGACCAGCCTGCCTGTCATACGGCGCGGCACAACGCTGACGGACCGTGACGGATCGCTGCTCGGTGACGCGCTCGCCCCGACTTTGTCAACCACACTCCGGCACAGCCGATCCGCTTGCCCGTTGATACGCGATTATGAACGCCTCCGTGGCGCCATCCCGCGCTCACGTGCGATGACTGGTGGATTAATCGGCGCCATCGAACGGTGCCGCCGGGAAGCTCGTGCTTCTCGATGGGTTCGAGTCTCGGGCGAGTGGAAAATTGTTTTCAAAGTCTCTACCATCGATCTCTTGACGGAAAGACTCGAGGTCGTAGTAAAAATTAATAAGTCGATCTGAAGCATCAGATGGCTCGACTTAAATGCTGATTAGATAGACATTTGCGTTGGTTTCAAGCTGAGAGAGAAAGGGAACACACCTTTCTCTTCGAAGGTAATTTTATATGATGGACTGTAAGTTTATATTATTTATACATTTTTATTCGTTATATCTTTTCTGATGGAGCGCGAGCGTGGCATAACAGGCAGCGTACTGGTCTACTACGCTGGTGGTCCCGGGTTCGATCCCGGTATAAAAGCTAAAATTTTACGCTCGAAAGGCAATGGCAAACCACAGAGAATTTTTAAGATATCCTTGCCAAAAAAAAGCTCTGAAATAAATTTGCCGTTCGGAACCGGCATTAAACTGTAGGTCCCATATGCCTGTGTATAATCAGCGTGCGCGCAGAGGCATATGAGAGAGGCCAGGTCGCCCTGGATATATAGGCAAATAGAACTCAGAAGTAAGAAAAATATCTTTTCTTACTTAAATCTATTGTACCAATATTAACGTAATAAAAGGCGCTCTAGCATATAAATAAAAAACGAAGGAATATACCCGTGTTGCTTTGGCCATCTAAGAATAATATATTTTCTTCAAATTATTTACATTGGCATTGCAATAACAATTGTAGAAAAATATCCATCACACGCGGATAAAAATGATAAAATACGATCAGAATAATAAAAAAATCGGATATTACGTAAAATGCAAGCTCCTGAATACTCTTACCGGAGCTAGAAACTGTCCTTCCGTTTTAAATACTCGTATTATTATTTAAGAGCATTCGACTCCTCTTAACATTACCAGTCTTACAGCTGTTGACACTGCTGGCGAATCTCAACGAATTTAACGTCTCGTTGTAGCATTCATCTATCGGCGATATATTAAGCAACATCAGAGTCTTCGAATTGCCTCCCAGGGAAGGCATGAGTAGATGGGTCAGTTTGGAGTTTCTATAAGGAACGTGCTCCTGTTTCTTCAAGAGTGCCAATATGACATTACCAAGATTCGCCAGCGACTTGTTGATATTCTTCGTTTCCGTGGTCCTGACAACCTCTTCACTTTTTAAACGCTCGGATCCGGCTAAATCAACCAGATTCAAATTTCCCACCGACACTTCCTGCTTGGTGGTGTGCGTGCCGATTAATCGTATTCGTGTAACCGAGTGTGACCTGGATGATCTATAAAAGAAGAGCCATTATAAATAAATAACAATGAGATTAAGTAGCGCAGTTTTCAAGTATATTGATAAGTAAAATCTGCATTACTTAACTATTACTATCGCTTTCTCACATGAAAATAAGGTACGCTTACCGTTCGTTCGATTGGGTAGCCGCAACAGCTCGATTGCGTTGTGCAGTTCGAAGACATTCGTGCAACTTGTCCGGGTTGTTGATCTCTTCTATTTGAAGATTACTAACGTATAAATCCTGCCCTTTACTGTCGACCATTCGTATCTCGTGACTCTTCGGTTGAGAATCGAGCAGATCGACGATGTGCTCATTGTAAATCTCCAGGAAGCTCGCCTCTATCCGATATTGCCAGCCGAGGAGCTCAAACTGCTTCATCTCTTTGAATATATGTCGTACCTGAAATCATCAACTCAACACAATAAATTTCTCCTAAAAATTACAAAAATATAAAAAGGCAGGATGTTTTACGTTGCTTACATCGAAAAATCTCTATCAATATCTAATAGTGCGATCGTAAATATGCGACGACTCACTGTTCTGGGTATCATCCCTTCAGTTTCCAAGCCACAATCTCCTTCCATAGTGTATGTCTTGCCAGAACCAGTTTGACCGTAAGCAAATACGCAAACGTTATATCCCTCGAGTGCGGATTGAACAAGAAGGGACAACTCCTCGAATATATCCGCTTGCGAAGCGTTAGGTGCGAATACTTTATCGAAGGAGAATTCTTGTTTAGTACACCGTTGCTTCCCATTATAGCTCGTCGTGTCTGAGCCATCCAGTTTGCCTATCTCAACTGTGCAATCGTCCAGGAAATTTATGCTACACGTTCTGTGAACAAAACAGACAACTTCGTCCAGATCTGCAGATCAAGCTTGGGAGAAACTAATTTAATACTTATTTAATACTCTGGGAGATTTACTTACGTTTTCATCAGTTCGATTTCTTTGGAAGTTCTCGGGCGAACTCGACAGAAGACTCTGATGTTGCCCTTCAACTCTTGTATATTGTTATGCAGTAATCTACGTTCCTTATCCATCTTGTGCGTCAAATTCTGCAACTCATCCTTCGCAGTGCTCAAATCCTCGTTTATCTTCTTCTGTGACTCTAAGACAGCCTTCAGCGTTATCAATTGCCCACTCTGCTCGGCGAGCAATACTCCTTGCGTGATGTGCTCCTTTTGAAGTTCCCTCAGTGTTTGAGAGGCAATCGCGCACGATTCTTCCGATTCCTTCAAACGTTTCATTAAATCCTCCTGCTGCTGTTGCATCGTCGACATTTCTACTTTCAGAGTTTCGAGTTCACTGCTCAACGCTTTGTTGGACACCTCAAGATTCTCGGCCTTAACTTTATGTGCGGCTTCACTGGCTTTCAGAGTAGCCGTCAATCCTTGGAGCTCATTGTACTTTGTCTCTATATCCTTGTTCTTCTGTTGTACAACCGACAGCTTATCGCTCGCCTGTGCCAAACGACCCCGCAAGTCCCATTTTTGTATCTTGCCGGTGTCATTCTGAGCCACCTTGCTCGTCGCATTACTAGTCAGTGCATTGGGTCTATTCGCCAATGCCTTAGGTTTAACAAACGGTCTCTTGGCTTCAGTTACATTGGCAACCGCAGTGGTAGCTGTTCTCTTAACAGGTTTTGAACTGCTAGCCTGTGTAATCGTGGAGAATGTCTTTGAACGGACTAGAAGTGGCTTGACTAACGCTTTGTTTTCATTCGTAGTTTTTGTACTTGTTGATCTCATAGCATTCTCTCCACTCTTAGCTACCTGTTGCTTATTGTTATTATTATTATTACTATTCATATCCGTTGTACTACTAATGGTCTTTTTCAATATAATTTTTGGTTTTGGTAAACGAGATTCCATCTGTTAAGGAGAATACAAATTTTATGCTGTGGAGAATTCACTCAATGTGTATAACGTAACAGCATATGAATATACATACAACTTATACTGTCACTCAATGAAGCAACTGCTAATTAAAACTTTATATACTATATTCTAAATAGCTCTGTTTACCAACATCGTCAAC
Organism: Dinoponera quadriceps; assembly: GCF_001313825.1. NCBI lineage: Eukaryota > Metazoa > Arthropoda > Insecta > Hymenoptera > Formicidae > Dinoponera > Dinoponera quadriceps. The sequence continues at coordinate 1,513,892 of NW_014556488.1, forward strand.
TAATTTACATAAAGTTTACATCGCACACTCGACACATGCATCAAATATTAACAATATTATCTCACGCAAAAGAGAAAAAAATCATATTAAAGAATCATAAGAAAATATTCTTACTATGCTATCCAAGGTCTTGAATGTTCTTGAATGTTCAATTTTTGCATAGAAATAGAGCTTCAGGTTAATTGGAGGATAAATAAATAAATAAATAAATAAATAAATAAATAAATAAATAAACAAATACATACATATATATATATAGAGAGAGAGAGAGAGAGAGAGAGAGAGAGAGAAATAGAGAGAGAGGAGAAAGAAATTTGATAAAATAATAGAAAACAAACTAATATAAAAACAAACCTCGTAGTTCACAATAATAAATTCAGTTCCAGTCGCAGCACACACAGTCTCAACACAAGTAAATCCTTTACGTATTAACTATTTATCGTACAATTACCTAATGCTCGCGCGTCAGTGACATGTCTGTTCGTTCTACGAACCGATAAGTTTTCTCGCGAAAGATTAACCAGCTGTTCTCAAATGGAAAGCAGAGATGCGGGTAGAACCAGCAGGACGGCCAGAGACGGCTTCCTTTCTTCCCAAGACTTGGCCGGGTGGCAGTTAACAGAAACCGATTCCTTTATTTGAACTTAAATTCAGTTGCATTGTACGTCGACCTATGAGAGACAAGAAACTTTTATCCCGACGAATACCACGTAGGGTACTATGGACGAGCCAATCGCCTGTGTCGTCACAGAGGTCACTGTCAAACTCGGTCGATTCTTTCGTGATTTATCCTACAATTATCAAGGAGATTACCGGAGTTGTCGTATGTTACTGAATCTCCGACTTTTTCTCTTGCTCTCGCTGCAATTTCTCGAACCTATTCTTTCGGTTACACCTCCTACATCTCTGCGATTCTTTCATTCAAATGTAGTACACTTAAGTGCATAAAGTGCAGTTTACTTCAAAGAAAGAGACAAACGTTGCGAATATCGACCTATTTATTTTACTCGCCATCGCTTTCTGATTGCTCGACTATTTCTTTCTCCCTCGAACACGGTGATTTACGGTTGTCTTGTCAGAAACGCGAAAAGTGCATGCGAGTGTAGTTTGAACTGCACTCGGTTCTCTCTTCCTTTACATGATTTGACGTTTTCACGTTAGCTCGACAGCGTGATTGCAGATTCGCGTATCGACAAACATGGCGCGCGGCAGCAGTGCTGGCTTCGACAGGCACATCACGATCTTTTCGCCGGAGGGCCGGCTCTACCAAGTGGGTAAGGATCGCAGGGATACCCGACGCGACGTCGCCAACGACGTTTATGTTATTCGTGCGGTCACTCGTCCGGATCTACCGTTTTCTCGTTTGTTCGTATACGTCGATGACTCGGCGTCTTCCACCTTCGAGCTTATAAACACTGTCATTCTCCGAAATTTTTCTGCAGAATATGCCTTCAAGGCCATCAACCAGGGTGGCCTCACGTCCGTGGCCGTCAAGGGTGTCGATACTGCGGTCTTCGCGACACAGAAGAAAGTGCCAGTAAGATAACCTCCAAAGGAGACCTCCACTTCATGTTCCATTGGAATTTCTTCATGACCGACGTTCTCAGTGTGCTCTGTCGATTCTGAGTTGGCTTGTTCTTTTCAGCTGAACTGGCTGCACTAGTTTGAGGAATTTATATATATACCGTAGCATATGAACACATACAAGACTTTTATGCTTCGATGTGCATAATTTTCTTGAATTAGTGTAGCCCATTTAGCATAAAAGAATGGGCTAAATAATATTATTTATGTTGTGTGTGTTTTTATGTAGAGGAGTACATTGTAACGTGATTCTGACTTCTAGGACAAGTTACTCGATGCATCCAGCGTCACTCATGTGTTTCCCCTGACCGAATATATCGGTTGCGTTATGACGGGTATGATAGGTGAGTTTGCATATTTCACAATTATATATTAAATTATATTAATATATATATATATTAAAGTTTACATATTAAACCTGTATATCTGAGTACACTTTGCTTCTCAACTTCTATTCTCCGAATGTTTCAATTTCTCAATTCCACAGCCGATAGTAGATCCCAAGTTCAACGTGCTCGCTATGAAGCTGCTCACTTCAAGTACAAGTACGGCTATGAGATACCTGTGGACGCCTTGTGCCAGCGCGTCGCCGACATCAGTCAGGTGTACACACAGAACGCGGAGATGCGGCCGCTAGGATGCTCCATGATGCTCATTGCGTACGACAAAGAGAAGGGCCCGTGTATCTACAAGGCCGATCCAGCCGGATACTTCTGTGGCTACAGAGCTATCTCCGTGGGCGCGAAACAAACGGAGGCGAATTCCTACCTTGAGAAGAAGTTGAAGAAGAAGCAGAATTACGATTTTGACGAAACCATACAATTGGCAATCACTTGCCTATCTACCGTCTTGTCCGTAGATTTTAAACCGACCGAGATCGAGGTTGGAGTAGTAGCCAAGGATAACCCTAAATTCCGGTAATTTACACACAACTTTAATCCTTTTAATGCTTCTCTTGAACTGTGTCCATAATGGGGGCAGTAAACCGTAAGAAATTGACCATTCATAATCGACTATTCTTCAACTATTCTTCTCACATTCGGCTATGATTGGTCAACTTCTTAAGGATTAAGGCTAAGTCAACGAGTATTTCAAGCCTTAAAAGATTGACCAATCACAATTGATCATTCTTTTATAATTCGATTGTGATTAGTCACTTTCTTATAGCTTAAAGTTTACTACCTACACCTATTGTATCCTTACATATATCGATATTATGTATTTACGTCGAAGTTTTTTTCATCGAAGGATTTCTCTATTGCAGTGTCCTGACCGAGCAAGAGATAGATAAGCATTTAACCGCGATCGCGGAGAAGGATTGATAATCTTGTATACAGTTCGCAATAAATCACAAAACGTTCTGCTTAACACATTTTTCTACTTAATATTTAAGATGTTACGCATATTGATGTAAAGGATATACATGAGTGAAGAGGACACAACGCGTTAATAAATAACACGCTCCCGCGATTGTACTTAAAATCTTTATTTCAAGCATAGCGTTAATTATCAATATAACCTTAGTCTCATAGCGCTTTAAAGTTATCCTTAATTTATTCGATATAGAAGAGCCTTAAGTGATTACTTTCCTGCCGCAGTCGCTAGTGGATTCCTTAAGACCAGGATGACGGAATCCCCACGCAGGAACATCTTTGGGATAAATCTGTCTTTGTTTACTGGTTTTGCCTGTTCAAGATGTCTACATTAATAATATTACCCAATATTTGAGGACGTTAGTATTTAGCTAGCAATAACAGAATGAGAATAATATCTTGAGCCATTAAGTTGAAAATAATCTTCAAACGATAAGAATACAGCCAAAAAATATTACTAACAGATCTGAATAACAATTATCAAAGCAATATGTTTAAAATTCTTATGAACTATCCAATTGAAAGGAGCTTTAAATTCTTTAAAAATATGTATGTAAATATCGACAAAATACCTTTTTTTTGCCTTTTCCCGTGCGTGGAAGTTCTGTCCACATCTCTTTTACATTTTCCAATACCATATTGCAGTGCCTGTCAAATGCCTTGACACGTCCCAAGAGCTTCTTGTTGTTCCTGCAATTGATCAGGACCTGTGTGTTGTTCTTCACGGACTGCGTGAGAACTGAGAGAGGCCCGGTGTTGAATTCCTCTTCTTCTCTCTTCGCTAACTCCTCCGGCGTCATCTCAGACTTCGGTTTCGTGAGAGAAGACCTAAATCGAAAACAGTTATGTCGTAAGTAACATAAAGATTCCTGAAACGCATGCAATCTGTTTATTAATATATCACGTATATATGTTTAAATTGCATATAATTAAAGAATAACATAGAAATTAAGGTTATGTGCACATCAAAGCTGTGTCTGAAACGCGGTAAATCGTGGTGGATTAGCGTCAAGAATGAATCAAAATTTAATGCGACAAATCGGAAACGGATACTTACATTTTGCAATAATAATTTCCTAATAATATTACACAAAGAGAGAGAGGGAGAAAGAACGATCACGAGTAACTCTTCACTTGCCGCTTCTGTCAAGTGCTGCAGACGCTCACTAGAGACGAATCAGAAACATAATTCCCTAGCAGTGCCGCGTCCCACATAAAAAAGAACTATAAACCATTATTTTCAAATAAAAGCGCGAAATCTAATAACAATTAGAAAAATATTTTCTTGTGTTACGCGCGCACACACACGCATTTAATATATGTTAATATTTAATAAAAACAGTATACTTAAGTGAAATGTTAGTCAATGAATGATGTGTGTCCACGAAAACGGTTCATATTTACATTCAATTGTTCTCATTGTTGGTTTCCTGTTGCAACTTATATATGTTGCAATTTGTGCACAGGGAGTCTCGCAGTTCACGAACTTAACTTTAATAACAAATTCTTGAACTAATGAGAAACCGATCTTCTTTTGAGAAAAATGACATTACATATTACAACTTTTCAATTTTCGATATTATATACTTCTGTGGCTAAGCATTGATTAAAATCCTGTTAAAACGAAATCAATCTGAAATATTATGAAAAATAACATTTATTTATTTGTCTTCTTCAGAAATAGAATTTGAAAGAGATTCTTCCTCGTCACGGTTCATAACCTGAAAATGACAAAAGTTTTTGTATTTTTAAAGAAACATTAAAAACTGAAGCCCCTTATAGATCTATCGTTAAAACGAACAGTTGCGTAAATTGTGAATCACTGGTTTTATAGATGGTATTGTTACAGTACTTCGCTTTCGTAACCGCTTCGATTTTTATCCGCCCGACCGACGTAAGGTTACATACGCTCTTTATCTGCACAAAAATACGGTGCACGTGAACTGAAAGGAAGAGACCTCGCACGCTCCGTTGATTATCAGTTATCGTAGAATTGTTCTGAAGTGACGTTGAAGCAGTTGTTCGCAGCCGTCACGCGCAAATGTCGAACAAAGGTAGGCGCGATTAACAACATTAGTATTAGACCTACAACACTCAGCGTCACTGAGCACTTCGATTGGAATTTTAATAGCTGTGCAATATAAGATGTAACATTTCTTCATGATTTTCCCTTTTCTTGAAAGAATAAATACACTTTCTATATACTTACTTACACATGTAACATGACGATGTGGCTTATATGTGAGAGAAAATTAACGTTGTAATAATATACTCGTACCTCTCACCCGGTTTAAACGTACGTACATTATCTCATGAGAGGAAGAGCAAAAAAATTATGTAATGCAACTCACACAATGTTGTGTCGAGATAAACAGGTTCTAATTTACGTTACATAACTTTGCAATACCAATGCGCAGTGACGTGTAAACCTGATAAGTTCCTTGAAAATCTACCTTCTACAACAATTTATAAATTATTTATGGACTTTCAATAGGTGACGGATCGCAGGACCAGTCCAATCATGGAACAGGCAAGAGGACAAGCAGTTCTTCACCAGAATTCGATCCAGCTGGTTAGAGGATACATATCAAAATATATTTCAGTCCTACCCCCGTTTCCAATTTACTTACTTGCTACATCATCGAAATATCGCACTTACGTGCAATTTCACAGAACATCAACACATAAGGTACAATCCGTTGAGAGGAGAATGGGTGCTGGTGTCGCCTCACCGTATGAAACGACCTTGGGGAGGCCAGATTGAAGCCAGCAGCGACGAGGAGCTGCCCGATTACAATCCTGACAATCCACTCTGTCCAGGGAACGTCAGAGCCAGTGGAGAAGTCGGTTGAATCGCGTTTAACTTGCGCACGCGATGAATGCGAATGAAGCTTTGCTTGATCACTCCCATGACAATTCCACTATTTGTGATCACTAATCCCTGTGTCACAGGTGACCCCGATATACCAGAACACGTACTCGTTCGTCAACGATTTCCCAGCTTTGCTGAAATCGGTGCCGGATCCGCCGGAGGCGGACGACGAGCTGTTTCAGATGGGCTCCGCCAAAGGCATCTGCAAGGTCATGTGCTTTCATCCAAAGTCGAACGTGACGCTAGCTCTGATGAAGGTTCGCGAGATCAAGGAGGTGGTGAAACGGTTAGTAACCAGCTGGAGTGCGCGGTCTCGTGTCGAGTGTTCGCACTCTTCGGGGAATGGAATACATTGCCGAATGCGACAGGTGGATCTTCGAGATGCTGGAGCTGGGCGAGAAGTGGCTCTGGGTGCAGATATTCGAGAACAGAGGCGCTCTGATGGGCTGCAGCAACGCCCATCCCCACTGTCAGATATGGGCCAGCTCGTTTTTGCCGAATGAAGCTAGAATCAAAGACGGATATCTCAGTGATTACTACAGGCGCAACAGGAAGCCTCTTCTCATCGACTACGTGCAGAAGGAAATCTTGAAGAAGGTGTGGGGGTTTACGGCGGTAGATGAAACGTTATTTCCCCGTTAGCCTGGGAAATGGCAACGCTTTGCGTTCTCTCTGCGTTCAGTTTGTTCGCTGGCCTTCGTTTGTCTGTATGGCTTGAACAACTTGCAGGATCGCGTCGTGATCGAAAATCGCGACTGGATAGTCGTGGTGCCGTTCTGGGCGGTTTGGCCGTACGAAACCATGGTGCTGCCGAAGAAACAGGTCGTCAGGATGCAGGACTTGTCGGACAGCCAGCAGGAATCTCTGTCGGTCATCATGAAGAGACTGTGCACCAAATACGACAATCTCTTTCAGTGCTCTTTCCCGTATTCGATGGGATGGCACGGTAAACGATAATTATATTCAGCCACGCTGTCGCGTGCTACGTTTCACGTAGTTCACGTTATCGTATCTCTGTTACAAATGGGTTCCACGATTGTAGGCGCACCAACTGGTCCGCATCTCAACAGCGATTATCCGTACTGGACCCTCCACGGAATATATCTGCCGCCTTTGCTGCGATCCGCTACCATAAAGAAGCACATGGTCGGCTATGAGCTTCTGGCCCAAGCCCAGAGAGATCTGACGCCGGAGCAAGCGGCAGCGAAATTGAGAAGCTTACCGGATTCTCATTACAAGCACCCGGAAACTAGTCTGACTGCGGAAGAAATAGGAAAATACTCGATTTAAATGTGCAACGTCTGCAAATAGAATATGTAGAATGTGAATATATGTTTATTTTTGGGAACGATAGATGTGGAGAGAAAGAGAGAGAGAAAGGAAGGAACTTACGGACTAATGTAATACACCTTTAAACGTGATATGAATGTGTGTATATATAATTCCAAAATGTGTCGGATTCTTCGGAATTCTTCGGAAAGCGGCGTTTCCTTGTATCACAAGATGCAATTGTATCGAGTCTCTTATCTTCTGTCTATTTCTATTTAATATTTTGGAAAACTGGAATCGATCTTATTGCTCCAAGCGTGAATGCCTCCGATGATGTCCTTTATGCTTCGAGCATTTTCGGCAAATACCTTTTTCAGACACCGTACAGCCCTTTGCGAGTCATTGCCACGTCTACATAGAAGATACACTGGAAAAGAAAAGAAAGAACGTACGACGAATTTTATTGCCACGTATGGCACGCACACAAAAATAAATGTCCTATGATGAACCATGATACTGTGTATGATCCTTACAATTTACTGAATGCTCCTCCTCCTGCACCTTCTTTATGCTGTCTCTTATCCGCTGCAAGTTACGGTCCTTGTCGATTTCCGTGAATGGAATATTGATGGAGTCCTCTAGACGGCAGATCTGATATTCCTCAGGTGAACGCACGTCGATCAGCACGCGAGGCTCCGAATCGTCCTTCACGATTCGATCGAATTCCTCGACCGTTACCCTCTCTTCCTTCTCGAGCAAGTTCAAATTGGGATCCTTGTCGTTCGCCTTCGCGCCACAGAACTGTTCGTAGTCTATCAACTCGCGTATCGCAGGGTGTTCCCCGCAGACGGCGCAGTCCGGGTTCTTCGGGCGCAGCCGTACGTTCATGAACTTGGTTTCCATCGCGTCGAACAGTAACATTCGCCCGGACATTACGTCCGGTAGGTCGAGCATGATTTTTAGCGCCTCCAGTGCTTGCAATACTCCAATTGTTCCCACAGCTGTGGAATGTGCGATAATATTAAATCAGATAGATATAAAGACCTCAAATGAAGGCACAAAATTGTAATAACTGCGAAATGCACAGGTTGCTCTTACCTGGACCGAGAATGCCTCCATCTCCACAGTTGGTCACAGTTTCTGGCGGTGGAGGCTCGGAAAATATGCACCTGTAGCAAGGGCCGTTGTAATTAAACACCGTCAAGTGCCCCTCGAACCTCAGCGCCGACCCGGAAACCAGCGGCTTCCCGCTCAAGACACAAGCGTCGTTCAGTAAGTAACGCGTAGCTACGTTATCCGTGGCATCCAACACAATGTCATAATCCTTTATGATGTCCAGAGCATTCTTGCTGTCCAGCTGGACTTTATATGGAGTGACCTTAACATTGCTATTCAGCCTGAGAACGAAACATTACATATAAGTAAAACGACAAGCGTAATTATTATAACTACATGTAAAATGTACTATACACATAATTATTACAATTATATGTAAAATAAGTAAAATATCAAATGACAATTTGTAAGTGACAAAAGTAGAAGAGCAAACTGTTACCCAGTAAGCAAGAAACGTTAAATCAATCTTTCAAAACGCTGATTTGATGTGAATTTAATAAACATTCTGACATAATATCTTAGAAATGTTTTTAAACTGTTATTTGATAACGTAATATTCCGAAATATTAAAATTATAGTATAAAAATTAGTTTTAAAATGTTTGAGTCAAATATTGTTAACAATTACGTTTATACAACAGAAGAAGCTACATATGTGAAAACATTACATATTGTAAAATATCATTGTAATAACGTTGTGTTAATGATTTTTTGTTTACTGAATGTTATTATACCGATTAATGGTTTCTGCCGCTGCTGTTACTTTGGCAGTACCGATGTTAGATTCCGCAAACAATACTTGTCTATGAAGATTGTTTAACTCAATATTATCATAATCTACCATGCCAATGTGACCAACTCCACTGCATGCTAAGTACAAAGTAGCGGGACAACCGAGACCACCGACTCCCACAACAAGTACAGAACTGTCCTTTATCCTCTTCTGGCCTAAGATTACACAAGACAATTGTCAGGAACGACCGACTTGCCTTCCTATATTCTACAAGGAAAATATCATACAAAAGCAACGTACCTCGCACATTGATTTCCCGCAGGAAGAGCTGTCGGCTGTATCTGAGGATCTCGTCATTGCTCAAGCCGTACTCCTGCACGACTTGCTTCTCGCGCCGCAAATCGGCCAGCTCGGCCTCCTTCGCGCGCAATGCTGCACGCAATTCGGCGATCGTTGCCTTCAGGTCTTCCTCTTTCTTCTCTGTTGACATTTTGTCTGTGGGAATGACAGTGCAAATGTTAATACGGTCTCTTTCCCTAAGTTGTACAGAAATAATTCCGCAGGAATTGCCTTTTCTCCTTATTTCGCGCCTAACCTAACCTAACCTGTATTTGAATCATCAGATAACAGGTGTGAAGCTTTGCTTGAGACGTAATCAACGTGTCACGAGCAAAGTCGTTGTGAATCAAAAATTTACCAATATATAATATGATAATCACGCATTACGATATTAAAAAGCAGATGTTTTTTTTCACTCAGCAAAAGTCTCTCCGCTCTCCGTTTAATTAATGTTCTCGTACCGGTGACACGAGATCTTGATCGGCTCAGTTTTTGCTGAAAGATGAGCAGGACTCGGTGCTTTCCATTTATACGATTCGAGTCGACACACGCCGACGATCGTATAAATGAAAAATTGGCGTTCAATGAGTAATAACGCGCCTAACCGTACCGCATCATAACCTCTCGGAATTTTGTCAACGCAACAACGTACGCGACAACGAACTCTCGAAAACGCGTATAATTAAAAATTAATTACTCTGGCGGATATCCCGCGTGGGACGTTCTCGATGATATTCTTTACACTGACTTATTAATAACGCTCGACTCAGCGTTATCGGAAATACCGCACTACCAAAATAACACCGCCGTGTGACGTGTGTGCCCTTCCACGTGTCGCGCAACGCGAGGAAGCGCGCGCCTGTATCGAGGCAACCCTCTCGGCGCGCATGGCCTCGTGGCTGTGGAGGGCGCAGGGGCTGCGCACTAGGAGGGTGAGAAGGCGAAGGTGGCGAGAAAGAGAGAGAGAGAGAAATACTCTTGGACACGAGTGCCGTCGTGCGCGCGTATGAAAACGGAGAGGGTGGCACGGAGCGGCGCAGGGACGACGGCGTGCACATTCGTCGTCGTCGGCGGCGCTCGTCGCTGGTGCTGGTGAGAGAATTATGGTGGTGCAAGCTGCTAAGGGCCGCGCGTACGATGCACCGCCGCTCGTGGTGGCGGGCACGCTGACGTTAACGCTGCTGCTGCTGGTCGATCAAGTAAGAACGACGACGAAAGGGAAGAACGCGGTGTAGCCGCTCACCCGCTTTGTCGGTGTAGTATTATTATCCCCTACGGGGAGAGACGCGTCTCCCGCGAGAGTGAGAGAACACGTTCCGCTTCTACCCTTATCCGTGTCTGCCCTTATGTCCGCTCGCGATCAATACGCGCCCGCCGCCGCCGTGCTCGCCGTTCATGCGTAAGTCTTACCCCCGTGCTCCACCGTAACTACGTCGGCCAGTGTTCCGCTTACTGGGAGTATCTCGAAATTGAGAAAATGGTTCTGATAATAAGTGATCCACTCGCGAACTCCACGACGGCCGACGCCGAGCGCATGCAGGTCCTGCGGGAAGATAATGGCCCCGATAGTGCGGGACGCGATTTCTCGGACACGAGAACGGTAAAAATCTTCGTTACGGAGCGTCTTATCTCGCGTCTTAGAGTAGAGGGATCGTTTATAACTCACCTGACAGCCGTCGTCGTGTCATCACGTTGCGGCGGCCTTGGTCGGGTCACACGCTGGCCGTGAAGCGTTTCGCGACTCCGGCAGACTCGCCGCCGACACGGGAGCTGCCGCAAGAACCGCGTCCTTCGAGTGAACGTCGTCGTGCCCGAGAGGAATCATTAAGCTACCCTAGTGGAAATATTTTGCCGAAAGCTGATACCGTGAGGTTGAGGGAGAGTGAATTGAATGTTATCGAAAAATTACTAAGCATATGTATGAAAATTAACCATAATTTTCCGTATGAAATGCAATGCAATACTGTGAAATTGGAAAGTAATAGAAAAGTTGTAAATATTGGATATAAAATTTACCAAATATATTAATTGGAAACTGCATGACCTTCTCGAGGAAGATTGTCGAAATATCGATATAATTTTTTACTGAAATATGGATGAAATGGAGTCAATTGAGATTTTCAAATGCATTTCAACAGATTTTCGTTATATTTCCAGTAAAATATTCCCATCAGGGTATTGTCGTTATTAATTCCTTGGGACAAAAGAAAAAGAGAATTGATACAAAATTATTGATATAAAAATTCAGAGAAATTTTTTTTCTTTATTTTTTTCGTTTCATAATTTTTTAACTCTACCGTTTCGATGTTTTTGTATTCTGAAGAGCATTCTCTATCCCCTTAGATCGGAGTGCTGATTTATATTTTACGTTTATATATTATATATTACGTATATATATTTGTCGTTTATATATATATATAGATCGCGTCAAAAGAACAAGATTTCTTCCTTCGAGAAATCCGTTTATTATCTAAAAGATGGGAGAAAGTTGTCGCTTCCGATGGAACATACTTTGAATGAACTCACTTTGTATTGTCTTGTTTAAATAAATATCTCTTTTTCATTAAGAAAGGGTGGAAACTTATTCCCATACCCAATATATAAATCGAGTAAGAGTCATTTAATCGAACAATATTCAATTCGGTCACTATATTTTTCGACTTAATTAAGCTACAATGGATTTACTATGTATCTTTATTATTATGAAAGCAATATCTAATTTTTCATCCTACTTAAGGATTTTATCTTTTAAGGTGTCTTCTAGGCTGTGCGATGGAGGACACGTGTAAGTTCCTCATTTTATGTACACATTATTTAAATGAGAGTACAGAACCGTTAAATACGAAACGAGGAAGCAAGACGATTAATTAAAAAGACGCACCTTTCTTACCTTTCAGCTGCTCTCCTCCGAAAGAGTGCTGTTCTCACAGCTGTTGTTACAGTGTCTTCACGCCGGTGCATCCCCATGTCTCAGAGATGTTCAATTTCTTGATTTGGACTTACTGGTATTTGTGGTTAGTGCATCTCAAGTCGTATCATTACGTAATAATAGAGTCAGAAAAGAAAATGTTACGCATATGAAGTATAAGTGGACTCGAAGATTCTAAAGAATCGAAGGGACAAAATCCTGCACAGAAAAAAGTGCTAGATTCAAGTAAATCATTATTTCAATACTCCTTAACGAATATTTACTTCGATCAGGTAAATTTTACTTGAATCAAATAAGTATTTCGTATGGATAATTCGCTTGGAAAATATTTTATTCGGAAGAAGTAAATATTATTTCGGGCAACGTAGAGCAACGAAGTGTTTCGGCTTTCAGGGCGGCGGTGCTCACAGCCTTGGCCATAGCCGCGGCGTGCGGCTTCTGGCTATGGAAGCGTCGACGTTCAATGCTGTCGGAGGACTGCGTGTCCTCGGAGAGAACCTCCACGGGCCCGTGGTATCCGCCTCCTCACTATAGCCGATGTAGTTCCTTCGTTCAGGCCTTACCACCGCCTTACAATGAGGTAACGATCGAGAGAAATCGAAGGGATTTATCGGAGAGACAGGAGGACACATCAGAAATCATCGTCACCTTCCTTTCTCTACCCAGGTCACCGCGAAACCAGACCTTTATCCGCTGGTGATCGGCTTCGACGAGACTACGGGCAAGGGGACCTCCGGCTTCGTGATGCGCTATTTCAGATCGCTCTCCCACGCGAGCACGCTGGACTCGCTGAGCTCCAGCTTCATGTGCAACATGGTGAACGAGGCGAACACCATCATTCCGCCGCCGTACTCTTGCAACAACAGCGTCGACGAGCTCTCTGCGGCGGAGTGCGAGCGCAGAGAGGCCGGCGACGTCGGCTCGGTCGTCTCCTTGACAAATCACAGGACAACCTCTGACATATCAAGCTTAGCTGCTCAATCGCCTTGCTCCCCGCCGAGGGCTACCAGCCCGACGATAGAGGTATGTTGCTGCGACCTTGAAAATAAACATTTTAACTGTGCAGTTGTCTTATCTCTCGGATGAGTCAATCGATAATCATGAAAATCAAAGGATCAAACAGTATTGAGACTTTAATAATAGGACTAATTAATTATACTTTATATATAATTAAATATTATGTTTATCCCTGTCCTTTCTCCAGTTACGAGAATTGTTGGACAAGATACAGCAGCTTCCGCACCTGTCTAACGGACACACTATTAGCACCAGTAGCACCACCTCCTCCACCGCCTTGCCTTGCCAGCAACAGCAGCAGCAGCAGCAACAAGCAAACAATGCTCCGGTCTTGTACGTGACGAGCAGCGACGGTTGCACGCAACAACGGCCTCTGAGCCCCGGTGATATCGGCTCATACAGGGTGCGGAGGACCCGGGGCAAACTGTACATGCCGCTGGGCCTGCCGAATTCGCGCAACAAACCGAAGCGGTGGTTGTCGCGCTCGGCGCCGACGACGCCCTCGGGAACGATACCGATGTCGTTCCTGCCGGGGCAGAGCAGGAGACCGTCGGAAACGGACAACAACAATCAACAGGCGGTGCCGCTGCTCGCCGAGCAGGACGAGAACGAGAACAATAACGCGGATCAGCCGCAGGCGGGCGTGCCGTTGCTCGTCGAGCAAGAGGAGGACCGACCGGCGACATGACGCACAATCCAACATTGAGAACGGTTTAAATATTAGATCAGTGGTACAATCGTGAAGCTTTCCTCCGAGAGTCAATTATGAATCTCTCCTCTAGCGTGAATCCGCGAAAATTTTCGAATTTGGAAGCATCTGGAAACGTTCACTTTTCATGAGTTCACACTGGGGAAAAAGATTCATGATCGCCTTCCTGGTGTGAACTCGTGATAAGTGGTACGTTTCCAAATGCTCTCAAGTCGGAGCATTTTTACTTCTCGGGAGTTTATGCTAAAAGAGAAGATTCATGATCGACCCTCGGGAGAAGATTTACGATCGACCCACGGACCGTGTGACTTTTCCCTAAGAGCGGAAACGCGAAATGTTCCCATTGTTCGAAGAGCTACACGACCGCCCTAAAGTCCACCCTGCGCGTTCCCGCCCTCAGAAAAAAGTTACATAATCTTTAGCCAGAGCTGTCTGACGTCGGTCTTCGTTTTATCGATGAAAGCACGAAGAAAGACCTCCGGATCCCGAAATCGCGATTAGCCGTGGCTCGTGCTTATCCAATTCTCGCGAAGGAACGGGGGATCCTGAGGCTTGTCGAATGTGTCGCGGAAAACTGTCAGGGTCCCGAGTCGGTCTTTACCTTTCGGCTCAATTCGAGGCTACCGGCTACCCGACGATTCCGAGCGTCCTCGTGTTACTTCTTGACGTTTCAAGCTGGCGTTTACGCAAGACTACCTCCCTGTGCGCCCGTCTTTTTCCTCCTTCGACGTGAGAGAAGAAAAGACGTCGTCGGACAGCTCTACCCGCCGAACCGTTCTCGCGCACGACGCCACCACCGGCCACGATCCGCGCTGATCCTTACATCCGGCGAATCTAAATATTTTTTAATACGGCTCTGGTACGCATGATGAGGCTTCTAAAACTACGGCTAGTACACACACGATAGTCACAGTTTTTCCGCAGTACGGAGACACACGAGGCGCCGTCGAGGGTGATTCTCTTTACCGAAGGACAAGCAGCCTACTTTTCTAAACGCGATATCCCGCGCAATCGGAAGGGCCGCTGCTTCGGACGAAGCAACTCGAGGCCTTGTTCCCGCGTATGTTCCCTTCCTAGAGTTCGAATCCGCCGTTGTTGTTCCTTGTAGTTGAGTGTCGTCTCAATCACGGATCTAGACATGAAGAGAGAACGGAGAATCGCTGCGAGTAGAACACGTTTTGCGCTTTCCTGGAGGAACGTAGAGGATAACGTTGATAAAGATATAACGATGTAAAAAAAAGAAAAAAAATCTCATGGTCCCTTCCGATTCTGCGGTGAGCAACCGAGGTCGAACTGTGACACGGTTTTACAACTTCTTGTCGCCTTACAGCTAAAGTAAGCTTCACTTCCTCCCAATAGATCTCTTGGATTCACGACGACGACGACGGCGATGATTATGGGCAACGTCGCGTTTTCCCACGTGGCGCGAACCCATACAGCACAGACCTCGCATCCCAGAGATGTCCCCAGACGACGACCCTGTATCTTAAGAACGTCTACGAGATGTCCCTTGGATAAAAATGTGCCGTGTGGGAAATAACCCGAGTGAGAAAAATGCTGAGGGGAAAAAGTATTAAAAAATTTATTTGTACGATATAACATTTATTTCATAGAAATTCACAGAAATGGATCTTATATCTGTCATAGATAAATTTTTACGTACATTTTTCCCAGTGTGAAGCGGCTACGGTGGTAAAATGCGACGTCTTTTTCAAACGAACGTTTCGCGTTACTATATCTCTTTCTCTCTTTCTCTTACTTACTTATTTACGAAGCTACACGCGCGCGTCGAAGGGTGAATATTTTTAATCTCGAACCGTAAGGTAAAATAAAAAAGAAACCAGATCAACGCGCACGCGGGGCGCATTCGATACATCGAAATTCATCGCAATAAGAGCGGATTAGATGGAACGAAAGTTTCGGGCAGCCGTCGGCAGCAGTTAGCAGTTAATGAGCGAAGACGAACTTTTTATTATATATATATCTCGCGTATACCTATAAGTTTTATCGATATAACGAAACGAAATGCGTCGTCCATTCGAGGGAACTGGTCACCGGAGAGAGAAGGAGTGTAGGACAATACACACACGAACACACAAACCGCGTAATGTAACGCGCAGGAACGTGAATGTGTGCAACGATGCGACATACACACACACATCATGCATAAACATACATACAAATGAACACATGAGCCAACGTACAATGCAGATTCCGTCAAGAGGTAGCCAGCGCCCGTTAGAGACTATGCAGAGACTAATAGACAAGCACAAGAGTTCGTAGCGCATAGAACGGCTGACGTTTACGATTCCGTTTAATCCTCGTGTTCCGAACGCAAACGAGGATGCCGGGATAATGGATACAAAGTGCGATCTTAGCGGCAGTAAGAGAGACACACCAGCTGAGGTGTAGTTTACATGTTCTTTACCGAATTACACGTACGTTATTTAGCTCTCTTCTTTGTTCGACGATTCGCTTCTTACTCGATACAATTGTACCCACGTAAAATACAAATTATTCTTTCAACATTTAAATTATGAATCGGAAAATATTTAAAGACATTTCATTTCATTTAAATTTAAATAAAAAAACTTTATTTATTTATTTTATTTATTACTTTACCTTTTTTTTTATTTAAACCCCACTTTCCGAAAGGAAATTCCAAGGAATTTACATTTGATGTATGGTTTTTGTATATTCGCTGTTACTTACTTGAGCACTCTTCGAGTAGCCTTAGGTGGCTTGCATTGGAACATTGTACAAGTGTGATTCCACACAACGTAGAACTTCGGATAAGTGTCGCGTAAACTATACTTTTTACATTGAAATTCACATCGCATTCACGAGCGAGATACTCGCAATCGTGTAGAAGTTGTTGAAGATCATTTGACGGTGTAATTACAAATTTTAATTCTAAGATGTAAGGCAGTCATACACACACTACATACACACACACACACACACACACACATAACGCATATACTTTAATCGTACCACATTGTTCACGTACACATCATGTACTGACATGTATTTTTTTATAAAGTCAGATACGAATAAATTCAAGCTTTTATGACGTGTTTTTATCTTTAAATTATCCTTTAATATGTACTTCGTACTTATATATACGATGCATCGAAATTTGCCAGGTTAATTTTCCTAACCTGCAATTCAATTTTGGAACGTCAGCTCTTGGAATGTGTGCGTGTACATACAATAGAAATGTTTAAATTAAGTTTATTCATTTAATACTTCTTCTAAGATCGGTTATATATAAATTCGACAAGAATAAACGTATAATTTCCGTGTTTAGTACGTATATAATTTACTCGTCTAAAAAACGCGAAATTAAATATTAAACCTGTTTTCTTTTTTTTTGTAACAAATGGTTGCGATTCACATTTTCGCTTAAAGTATCGAGTGTCCTCAAATCGATTCGATATGCTGGACTTCAACTACGAGAAAGGTCGATATTGGTACGTATCGACTTATCGAATATTCAAGTAAACGACATAACCTGAATGTTCAAAATGCGTTGTATTTCCTTTCACTGGTAAAACCGACTTTCTGCTATTGTGATTAAATTATCTTTTTCCCTGTAACTACGCAAAAATGTCCGTAAGTGCGAAACTGAATATTTTCTTATGTTCGCAACTGATTTAACGTTTTCATTCACGACTTTAACCTCACTCTATTCTTTTTACAGGCGCCAAAACAGGTAACATGTCAGAATACACCGAAGAAACACCAGAGTCATCATAGTGCTAAGTCAATTATTTGTATTTGTAGCAACAGAACGTGGAGCACAAGGAGAAGAAAAGGAAAGAGAGTATTCTTGATCTTTCCAAGTATCTCGAGAAGAATATAAGGGTCAAGTTTGCTGGTGGCAGAGAAGCTGCAGGCATACTCAAGGGTTATGATCCCTTACTCAACTTAGTACTCGATAATACGACAGAATACCTCAGAGGTAACTGTGACATGTGTAAAATATCTAAGAAGTACACCTATTAAAAAGTATATATTGGTTGCGTTCAGCAAACACAATGCTTGTCCAACAGCTGAGTAATTCGTCAACATAATTGGTTTAAATTTAAGAATCTAACAGTAAAAATATCCAATTATCAATGACTGCTCACTGATCACTTTTTCTGCTGAATGCAGTCATTGTTACCTGTTTATTAAATATTCTTCTCCATGTGTATATCAACTATAATTTTTACAGGCTTTTAATATTACACTTTCTATTGTACAGATCCTGATGATCCATATAAGTTGATCCAGGACACTCGTATGTTGGGTCTGGTGGTATGTAGAGGAACATCAGTAGTACTTATTTGTCCTGTAGATGGCATGGAATCTATTCAAAATCCTTTTATACAACAGGAGGGATAAGCACATACAAGGCTTATATGCCTTTATAATTATATCCTATTTTTTTGTTTTTTGAATGACGATATCACTTTAGCTTTAAACACCATCTTTCATTTTTCTAACAAAATGAATATAATTTATTTCGCATTAAAAAATGAAGGAAAAGTGGATTAAACATAGGAAATAAATGCGATTTTCTTATGAAAGTACACGTGTCATATCTGTGTTTACAATAAATAGTTATTATTTTTAAAACGCGCGCGGGCGCGTGTGGTTGTGTGTGTGTGTGTGTGTGTGTGTGTGTGTGTTCGTGTTTGTAAACTTATAGAGAGAATTCCTACATATTTATCACCTTCACTCTGCTCCGAATTCATTTCTTAACCATGGATATTGTTTTGGGCATTCGAAGCACGTGTGCAAATACCTGTATGACTTGAGCACTCTACTCGGTAGTTTACAACTATTTGGCAAGTCGCAGGCGACCTCAAACGACTCGAGACGCCGTTTCTCACACTGCCAGGATGTGAATTTTTCGATTTCGCTGAGAGACGTTGGTCTACGCATCCATTCTACGACCTGGTGACTCGTGACGAAGAACACATCATCCAGTCGTAGCAAATCGTCGACGAATTTCTAGTGACACAATATTACTGATTATGACCAAAGTAGAAACGTCGAAATTTCTCAAACTAGTAGAAAAATTAAACAAGTATATGATATCTAATTAATAACAATAGTCAGACGTGGCAAGATGCGATGTCTCTCTTTAGAAAAGTCGAAGAATGAGATAATTATACACGAATGTGCTTTCAGTTCTACCCTCTTACGTTAAACGCGTAGAAGTACATCGGGTTTTGGAACCACGACGCGTGAAAGTGTAGGCCCAGCGGTGCACGATTGGTGAGATAGTGCCGCTTGAAATTCAGCATGAGCATCTTGTAAATCTCCTCGCCGGATAAATCGGAAGGGCACGAGTCCACAGTGGTGCAAGTATAATCCTGCGTAAAGGTTCCGAAAGTTAGTATGCTCGCACATTGGCTCACCTGCTCGCTAACTGCCCGCGAGTGAAAACGGCAGCTTCGGTTTTCGCCAGGTACAGAGTCACAAAAGCGGACAAAAGATCCGGCGGTTAATCGAGAGCGTGTCCCATCTGTCGCGCGGTGATCACTTACACCTGCCAAGAGTTGATTTAACGGCAACTCCCAGATGCCCGGGTAGGAGCGGGTCGGGCAGAGCTGCCCCACGCGGACGCACGGATGCGACGGCCTGTAATCGAGCGTGTACGGCCACAGAGGCGGATCGGAGAACGGTGCGACGATCGAGGAGTCGTGAACGAAGCCAAACTCCGACATCATCAGGTACTGGCGATTCCATCCGACTTGCAGGAACGGCGCTCTTACCCCTACGAAACAAATGAATTTGATTTCTGTGAATGACTATTTTATGATTTATTTATAATTTACTTATATTTACACTTATACCTTACCTATTAACTTATCTATATAATTTATGATTTTTATTATAAAATTTATTTATTATATTTATTTATTTTTATATTTTTATTATATTTATCTTTATTATATTGAACATATAATTATTCAAGTTGTCGTGCGATATTAATTTTTCTAAGTCAAATTACAATTAAAATTTATCTTCACTTAAATTTTACATCAGCAATTTGAATTTATTGGAATGTAATGATATTTATGTACTTATATCTATACTTCCTTTAATTGGTGAATCCTTTCATTCCGATCCGATTTGGTCTCGATAAAACGTAGAATTGAAAGTACTGTTATACCTTTGATATCGCCGATACGGACTGCCGCGTACTTCTTGATGATGTTCGCCATCCCGACCATCTCGTCGAACCAGTCCTCGATCGTCGCGTTCCTCGACCACCATTCTTCCGGTCCGCGATGCCTGAGCGATAATTCTCGTTTTACGACGAATAAAACCGGGTTCTCCAAGGGGGAACCTCTCGGTTCTATTGATTTCTATTGAGATTAGAACCCGTACGAAATACTTACGTGATGGAATGCGCGGCTATCTCGTGGCCGACGTTCCACAGATACTGCACGTCCCTGTAATTCGTGTACTGATGACTGATGTAGAAGGTACCTCTTATGGGGCAGCCGTTGGGATTCTTCCTGTCGTCCGTGAAAATCTCTGCAACAACGCGCCCGAATTATAATATCATAAACTATAAAATTATTAGTATCATAATGCGCGAATGTGTCGAATCACGTCAATGTAATGTAACGATTTATTCAAGTCCACGTGCATACATAGATCTGTCCAGAAATCGAAAAAAGAAAAGGAAGACGGAAGACGTGTGTGATTTCAACAACGTAGTGGAAGTGAAATCTGGTCTTTCGTCAACTTACTCGAGTAGAGCTCGAAATTTTCAGCATTCACGGCGTCGTCGAAGGTGATCGTTATCATCTGCGGCACCGCGAGAGCGGTGAGATTCCCCGGGATTCCGGCTCCGTCCTCGGAACACCAACAATCCGGTGGCCGGCATTTCTGCGGCTTGCAAACCGGCGCGGCGTTCGTGTCGTGCAGCGCGTCTGCAACAGATTGATATCACTTTTCACGCCGTCGTTGCGTCGTCGTAATTATCACGTGCAACGAAGAGCGCGACTTTTCCCAGTCACGTCAGAGACGTCACGTCAGCGGAATAATGCCTCCATGGTGAAAGTGGAATGGAAAAAAGCGCCGGGCCGAAAAGGAGTACTCGGGCACCTCGCGTGATTTGAAGTTTTTTGAAATGATTTCACAAGACACAACTGGGAATGAAAATAATCCAATTTGACGGCAACTTACTCGGTAAATTACGGTAAACCAGCCGGTAATTTTGGAAAGCCGGCAAAAATGGTAATTTAGAACAAAATTATGGGAAATCAAAAATTTTGATGTAAAGCTTTAAAATGAGTAAAGCATTTTATTTAACTCGTATTTTCCATAAAATATTTTAATATTGATATTGATATATATATATATAGCACATAGTAATTAGGGAACCAGATACATAGTAAATTAGATAAACTAAAAAAAAGTTTTTATTAGGATTTTCTGAACAAAATTGCGGTACATAATTGAAAATTTTTATAAGGAACAAAAACAAAAATACTTGAAACTTTTATGCTCTCGGAGGACTATAAATAATTTCCTCTCTTTCATCTGAAAGTTTCAAAAATTATCACAGATTTAATGAGAATGTTGTTTCATCTCGTGCATTAATATGGAAAACACACCAATACAGCTTATTTGTGCGTGAAACTATAAAAAACGACGAATTTTACCAAAATCAACAATAAATTGCCATCTTACCGTAAATCTGCCGTGAGTAATCGTCACTTTGAATCTAATGGTAATTTAATATCTTTAAGACGCGCAACAATGGAAATCTATCAGAAAACATCGTTCTCGTTTGCGATATAGTCGAGAGGAAGCAACGTTTGCGACAATATCTCTTTCCCTTTGATTCACATGAGCCATTCCGAGTTGAATTATTCATGCTTCTTACCGCACCATCCTTCGTCAGAGCCGTCGGGACAATCGACGCTGCCGTCGCAGAAGTAGAGGGCCGGGAGGCACGTGCCGTCGCCGCAGGCCAGACTCTTCTCCTCGCACTGGCCGTTCTCCAGCAACGGCCTCGCCGGTTGGACATCTACGAGAAGCTTTTAAGATTTCAAATCACCATTCGGTATACAGTGATGATACTTGCTACGAGATCGGGAAATGAGAATCTCTACCGCGGGAAATCCGTGTGCACGTTCGCAATTTCGCTTTCGTTTACGACGAGATCATGTAAGATCCGCTATTTGTTTGGCCAAGTCGACGCGCGGAGGCCGTAAAGTTCAACGAGTCTTGCGCACGTAGGAAGCTCGTAAAACACGAGATTCGACGAAATCCTCGGAGCGACGAGTTTGTTGATTCTGATAAGCCGGCGGAATCGACGACGTAAACGTCGTAAAATTCCTGCATGACTGATCCCGCGCCCGGAGCCGTCGGCTACAATTAATATTCGACAAAAGCCGATGCGCGAAACGCGAGAATTCGGCGAAATTCCCCGACGAGTTCCCGCCTCTTTCTTGCCAGATCCGCCAGAAACTCGCTTATGTATTTTCCACTCCGTGTATATCCCTAACTTTCCAAGTGCTCTTTACCGTGTCGTAGAATTAAAGGTTTAACATGATATCAGAATTTCGACTCGGGATTCGACATTTAATCTTCGCCGAACTTCACTCTGCAGATCGAAGAGAATCTACAGAACTACGGAACGATCGATTCACGCGGATAAAGATGAATTCATTCATCGAGACCGGGTCACGCGGACTGTCGAGAGACATCGCTGTAGACGCGTTTCTAATTAAAGATTCAATGGCCAAACACGGGAATAACATTAACTCGTCACTACGTATGGATTTTCCGGGAGAAAGTACGAGATTGCGTGTGTAACACTCGATCGCCTTCTTACAGGTAGAAATCGACGTCAGGTTAAATGGCCGGCGTTTACGCTCGTTTACGCTCTTACCGTCACGCGGCTCGCGCGTTCACGCTCAAGTAAATCCGCGTGTAAATCTGCGTATACCTGAGGTTACATCGCAGTTGTCGACGTTCGCCTTGAAGTCGCAGATCTGCCTGGAGACGTCGAAGAGGAGGCCCTGCGAGCACTTGAATTCGAACACCTCGTTGTCTGAAGCACAACGATGAGGCGTGAGGCGTTTTTTTCTTTTTTTTTTCGAATCCTTTCAATATATATCATTTCTCTCACGAGCAAAGAAGCGGCAAGTAATTGTAACTTGCGATGTAATTTGTCTTTCGAACGCGGGAACGAACGCAGGAATACTCGCGTGTACACATTTACATATAACGGTTAAAGTTTGTTTTTGAGTGAATTTTTTGCGCGATTTTCGCGCAGTTACCTAGGCAGAGGAAATACTTGGCGCACTCCGCGGGCGACCAGATGCTGTGCGACGGTGCCTCGGGATTTCGGTAGAACTTATTGTCGTCAATGCAAGGAACCCCCCCGGATTTTCCTTTCTCCGTCGTGGCGTTGCCTGAAAAACCATTCGTCCGAGTCAGATTTTCGTCGCTTCCAAGTATATCTCAGCAGCGTTCTTTCGTACAGAATTCAGACCAAGTACTCCAGACAGCACAATGTCCAAAATCCGGGACACGACAAATGTCTTTCAGACGTCTCAAAAACGACTTAAAGACGTTTTATATCACGATATCTTAGAGACAACTTGAAGATCTCTGAAAGATGTCTTACGTCCCGATTTTGGACATTTGTATTATCTGAGCGTACGTTTCGCTATTTTTGACGGAAGGAGACGAATTTCAATATTTCCAAATGGAAGAGCGAAAACAGGCTTCCACAGGATGTGAGGAAAATGCATCATTTGCGCTTGTATTTGGAACGAGCGGAATGTGCATTATACTGCTGAGATGGGCTGGTAGGAAAGGCTTTCATTAGGTGAACGTGCTCAGAGATCGAAACGATTACAATAACTCACTGGCTACGGAGATTATTTTCAGGCGCGCGACGATACTTTCACGATTCGTCCGGTCGTTCGGAAACGGATATCTGTAGCGTGCCGGCGCACACCCGTTGGAAAGAGAAACCTCAGCCTGGCTATTAGCGCCATCGTTTTCACCCGCACGCAAAAACGGAAGTGAAACTTCCGGCGACGCTCAAAACCAATTCCCAAATTTGCAATTTTCACTTTCTTCCCCCTTTCGCTTTTACTCGCTCCCTCGCAAAAAAAACCCGACGAACGAGCCGACCGGCTCGATATAATTCCGTCGACGTGAAGTATCGGTGCTGCAATATATTGTTTGTTTTTCTTTAATTAATGACAGAGATGATACCAGAAGTTTCAATCGGACATTACAGTAAATGAGAACGATGCGTCATTTTCTTTCTTACAGCATCGCGAAGCGATGAACTCATCCAGATCATATCGTTTTCAGCGTCGGCGAAAGAACAAAAGAATCTGACTTTGAAGTTTGCATCTTACAAGAATGTAAGTGTGTTATGGCCAATCTCTTTCAGTAATTGTCGTCTTTCACTGAGGAGACACTGTCGACATGAAAAATCTGACAAACCTATTACTCAGTTTACACATAGGGGAGGCTGGGGCAAGTTGGCTAATCGATTATTTTTGTTATTTTCTAACAGAATACAGAATCGAGCAAGCAGAGATTTCAAATATGTCAAAGATAGTTATAAAATCGCTATTTGCTCGATTCTGTAGTCCGTTAAAAAACAACAGAAATAACGTTAAATTAAAAAAAATGTTAAATTCAAATAAATAATTACTCCTTCGAGCAAATCTTTATTTGGATCAAGTAATACTTGATTAAAGTAAATTAACCGAGTAAAATATTCACCCGATCCAAGTAAAATTTACTTAATCCGAGTAAAGATTTGCCAATGAGTAATTATTCACTCGAACTTGATACTTTCTCCTCCGTGTGATAAATATATACAACTCATCGCGCGACGTCACACCGCGAGTCAATAAAACCGCCAACGTTCGACGACGCCGAGTTTCCATACTTCTCCCAAGATTCGCGGTTTGTGCTAAAGAAAACAGAGAACGAGAATCCAAGGCAGTCTTCTCCTTCGATTCGCCGCGAACTCACCGGAAACGGCGAGCAGCGCGATCAGCGCGAGACGCGACCTCATGTTCGATGTACCTCGCGCGACGGACGCGCGCGTCTACGCGGCTCTCCTCCACGCGCGACAGCTTGTACTTTCGAACTGACGGTATACCGGCGAAAACATGCCTTATATGACGAGCCGGTGGCCGCGCCGATCTCCTGCGGATCGGCTATTTTCACTCGTCTCCGATCGGGAAGACGTTGCCGCCGCGCCCGTACGATTCGACGCTGTTTAATCGCGACGCCGATCGTTCGGCGAGGAGAGCCGTCATTACCCACGATCGATTAGATCCTCGATTGATCTAACGGGCCGAATGATGCCGAATGAGAATATAAGTCTACCAAAATCTAGCAAAATATATTCGGCAGAAAAATGTATGCAGCAAAGAGTCAGTAGTTTCGCTTTTACCAAAGCTTTTTTTTTGCTTCAGTCTCGTCTTACTCCACATTTCTCTACAGATCGGTGATGCGTGTCTGCGACGAAGAGGGGCGGGTGAGATAAGAAATCATCGCGCGGAGATCTCGAGGAAGATCGAATAATCGGAACGCGTCGTAGCCAGCGGCAGCTAATTGTCGTGTATTTATAATTTATCGGGCAAACTTTCGGGCTGTCGGATCACGAGCACTTGGGAGACTTTCAATACCGAGACGCGAGTCTCAAGCGGCAACCGTGAAACTCGATTATCGAGTTTAACGACGAAGGCTGCGGGAGATAATTACCTGCGCGCGAGACGCACGAGAGACGTTAGATCGGAGGAATCGATATAACGGCACGTTATCCACTCCAGTAAGCGAAAGACGTCCCGGGCAACATAAAATCTAAAGTCGAGACATAAGAACATAAAGAAGACTTAAAGATATCTTTTAGACGTCTTATATCCCGATTTAGATAGATGTTATGTTGTCTGTTCTGAAACATTGATTTGATATGGATTTTACAAATTTTGACGTAATATTTTATAAATATATTTAAACTGTTATTCGATAACGTAATATTTTCAAACACTAAAACGATGTAGAAATATTATTTTTTTACGTTTAGGTAAAATATTGCTAACAATGATGTATGCAGCATTAAAAACTATATATTCGAAAACGTTACATGGTATAAAATATCATTGTAATAACGTTATATTAATTTCTTGCTTACTTGGACGTCGATTGGTTTCCTTTTCTTTATTTCTTTGCTCTCTTAGCTTTGCAACCGATCGCAATTCCCGGCGTATTCCAAATTTCAAGGTCGACACCTGGCGGCCGATGGGAGCAGATCAAAGGCATTTGATCACTTAATCCGGGACGTGCATCGTCAGCGGAATCATTGAACATTATTTTTGGAGCTCTCGTTGTCTCTCAGCGAGTGCGAAAGCGACGTCGAGCCGCAACGTGTAAACAATAATGGCCCGTTGATTTGACTGATGGACGGCGACCAAGACCGCGATTTTTCGGCTCTTCCCTGCGGGAGTGGAAGAATCTTTCGCTAGTCTCTCGTCTCTCGCGAATTTTGTACGGTACGAAGAGCCGAATTCGATCGAGTTGCGAGGAAGGAAGGATAAATTCGCGATGTAGACTCTCATGGATTGCTATCCAAATAAAAACGTGGTCTAGTCGATCTTACGCCCATTTCTACTACCGTCCCAGCGAGAAATGTCAAATTGACGTTAAATCAACGTTGAAACAACATAGAAATTACATCGAATCGACGTCGTCAAAGTCATTTCTCGCTGGGATGGTTTCAATCTAATCGACGATTAACTCAACGGGATCGACAATCGCATTGATCGGTTCAGATAATTGGCCAGTGCAATTGGCTCAATACCATTGTGTTAATCGTCGATAGATTTAAACCACGACAGTGGAGACAGGCGTGAGTCAAAAGTTAGTAGCTAATACAAGATAGATTAAATTATTTAGCTCCCCACTAACCAACGATAACATTACATCAATGTTATAATTTCTCACTCAACAACTCGCTGTTTCAACGCACTATGAGTAATTCGGCTCCCCTCGATCGGCGCATAAATTCGCACCGAATTGCGCGAAGAATGAAGGCACAAATCGCGTCGTGAATTCGTGCGCGACGAAAAGCGACGACGCGCTCGCGCCAATTAATTACAATTCCGCGGGAGATGAATCGCGCGCGTCCGTCACTCGCGCGCTTACACAGTTGGACGCGGAATCCTCGTACGATCCTACCGCGGATGAATTACGAGCTGATCGGGCCGGCAGCCAAGCAAGCGTAAGCCCATGCCGCGGAAGATCCATCACGATTCCGACGTCTGGCTTCGGTGTCTCGCTCCAATTTTCCGTGCGAGTTAATCCCGACGTATCGCCGCGCGTCGCAACTTTGAGACGGCGCACACGTGTGCCCGATCAGAAGCACTTCGATCGTCCGCGTTATCGCGCAAATGCGTTCGTTCTCGACGCTAATTATCGTCTAATCGTCGAGATTAGAGACGGGCTCTTCCTCGAGCGTAGAGAGACGGTTTCACTTTGGCGGAAGTTTCTCATTGGAGCTCGTTAAAAGATCGTATCTGCAATCCGGCGTTAAAAATTATACTTCAAACACTGAGAAAAAGATTTCTTCGGATTTAGTAAATTTTATCGCATCCAAACAAATTTCATCATTGGCATGTTCCGAAGAAATTAATGTTGCAATTAATAAGTAGTTGATTGTTAGACTTTTCAACGAATGTGTATCTTTAATCTTAAATAAAATATTTCTTTGAAACGAAAGATAATTTTTTCTTAGAAAGAAATTATTTGCTTCATTTTACATATTTATTGTAAACAAATAATATTTTGTATATATATATATATATATATATAAAAGCAACGGACAATAAGAGCCAAATTGCGGTCCGTCGCTTTTATATATTTTTTTTTATTTTAATCCAAGAGCCTTGCAATTATTTAATCGATCAATTATGGTCTTTCGAGATTGAGGGAACGGAAGCAATCGCGACAGTTATAGAAAGCCCTGTAACCGCTTACGCTATTCCATACGCTCGCCGTATTCACTTTCATAGAAAGTTTGATGACACAATACATCTCTATGTGCCGATAGTTAATCTTTCATATCTTCGATGTCTCGATGACTGTGAAAAACGAGTCCGGGGAATCTATATTTCCACGGTCTGTCAAGAGCGTTCTCTCTTCGATTCTCCGAGGACAGTTCGCAGATGAGCTCGTCGGCGCGAACTCATTTCCGCGATAACAAAAGGAACGCCCGGAAAAAAGAGAGGAAGAAGTAGAGAGAGAGAAAGAGAGAGAAGGAGAGGAAGAAAGAGAACGCAAAAGCGTGATCACGCGTGTCCCGCTGACGACGATCTACGTCCGTGTCCACCGAGGACAGACTCCGTACGAAAATACATTTACGCGCGCACGGCGGCGAGATAAATCGAGGTGGTCGAGTCGTCGCTTGCGCTTCGCGAACGTGACCTCCGTTCAAATTAGAATAATCCGCGAAAGAGAACAACGAAGCGGGGAAGAACGACCGCCACCATCGGTGCCGCTCGTGTGAACGCGCGTCGTCGTCGTCGTTTCTCGCCCGAGATTACACATTCGCGGAAATAATTGCCGGGCTTGTCGAAAAAGCGACAGCACCGGTGCACTCGCGCGCGCGCACACGTGTGTCACCGTCGGCAACGTACCGCACAAAGAAAGTTCTCGGTCGGCTGTCCGACCACGCGGAGGCTTCGGTTAAATTCGGACCCGCCTGCTCCGATTCGCGCGCTCTCTCGCTCCTCTATACACACGCACACTCTCTCTCTCTCTCTTTCAAGCGCACACCGGCTCAATTAGAATTTAGGTCCGCAACCGTCAACGGGAATTAGAAAGGCGGAAATAGAGCTATTCTAAATATTTCGCTCTGCGCGCTAAACGCGCGGCGTACACACGTCCGACGAACGTTGATGGATCGATGTTTGTTCTCTCCCTCTCGCTCCCTGAAGCGCGCGCGCGTGTTATGTCATTGGAATACTTCCAGGAGGGTCACTGTTAAGCAGCGAACTTCCGCACAGCTTCCGCGCACGATACCCCCCTCGAGTCGAAGGCCCGAATAGATCGAATTCGAGACGTCGGTAATGGGTCTACCTGCAACTGCCGGTGCACCGGACACCGGTGGCTCGTGCAAACAAATGACAGTAGTTTTACACTTCGTGAAACAATATTCGTTAGAAAAAAAAATAGTTTGTTGAAATCGAGTGCCCGGAAGATCTCTATAATCGACGAAGTGCGAGCGCGCGCATTCAACTATAAAGTTAAACATTTCTGCCGACGATCTCGGCATTCTGTGCAAGCAAAGGTATAGTACATTTGACCAAAATATTAAAAATAATATTTCTACATTATAATTTTAATATTTAAAAATAATATTTTATCAAGTAACAATTTAAAAACATTTATGAAATATTAGGGTCAAATGTTTGTAATATCCACATAAAATCAATGTTTCGAGAAGTTGATTTAATGTTTCTTGCCTACTGAGCTGTATGTGATCAACCCCAGGTGGAACAGAAAATGACGGTGACGTATAATGACGTCAAAAGGATGAAAAAAAAAAACCGAAAAATGAGTTTTACAGTCATTTTCTCGCCATTCTGACGTCATCGTTATTTTCTATTCTACCTCGGTTGGCACGACATAAATAAAACGTGAGGATTCCGCCGGAAACGTTGAACGCTACCTGATGTCGGATGAGATAGAAATACAGACGCACAATCAGCAGGATCCCGCGCAGGCCTTAATGACGCTTTGAAGATGTACCGGTGTTTCCTTCCTGTGCGCGCGTCCGACGGCTAACGAGGCAGGATGCGATCCTGCTCGCGCACATCCTGCGATAATGGAGAAACCGCCAACTGCGACATGTCGGGGACTCTTCGAAGATACATCCGCCGGATGTTCCGTTTTTGTAATCAATCGATTCTTACAGTTTCTAGGACAACATACTCTTCTCCGTCTGAATAGAAAAGAGCGAATTCGTGTGGAATTTTCTCTCTTTCATACACACGGAGGAAAGATTTCCTTGAGTTTAATGAAATCCCTTTAATTGAGACAGATTTGTCTTTTGGAATAGAACAAACATATTCACTGCTCGCGCTTTCCGCATTTGAGACATGACAGGTGCGCATCCGGAAGGGAGGAGGAGAAGGAAGACGAGGATACAAGAGACAGAGCGTAGACGTGCGGTCCAGAGTTTCGTGGGACGAGTTCGGTGGACGCGGGTGACACCTCCGTCATCGCCGACTACCACTACCACCACCTGAGCCTCTCTTCCCCGTCTTCGTGTCCTTCGCTCAGAGGGGGTAACCTAAGTTTAGACCCGGCGACGAGACTCCGGCCGCCGAGTTCAGTGCGAGACCATCATCCTCTCGGGGCACTTTCTCCGCGTCGGACGAGCTCGTCACCTCGTGTGATCGGAGTCCCGTCGTGTCGCTTCAGGAGGCGAGAGAAGAGCTCGGAAGCGGAGTGGAGGAACACGTGCGAGAGTTCAGCACTCCGCAGAAGGCGAGAAGAGACACAGAGAAAGAGAGAGGGGGTGTACGGAGGAGACCTCACGATGGCGTACAGCTGGGACAATCGCGTTAATTTCATAGTGAAGTTCCTCTACGGTCAGTAGACGCGGAGGGTACCCCGTAAGGGGGTAATCGAGATGCCACTGGAGGTGGGTATGCGCTGAGCGAAGGCACAAGGAATATGGAATATGAATGTGTATATTCGAGTTTAAACGCGCGCGAACTTTCCTTGATAAACCCGATGAACCATCCCCCAGACAGCACAAAATGTCCTAAAGTCGTCCTGGATGTACCCAAAACGTTCCCTGGTAGAATACCAAGTAAAGTTTACATGAAAATGATGAGAAAATGAACGAAAAATGAGTTTTCGTAGTCACTTTTTTGTTATTTTGATGTCATCGTCATTTTCTGTTCTATCTGGGTCCTAAGGCGCTCCTCAAGACATTCTGGATACATTCTGGATGATTTTGGGACATCGTGTCAACTGTCTGAGTACCTTATGAGCAAATTAGTTCGAAATGTTCTGTTCGGATTCGTTGTTCATTCGCTCAGTATATACCCAGCTTAATAAGTGCTCTCGCATGCAAATTGCCGTAACCGTCAACACATCTTCGCTAAGAAGACGGGGAAAGTTCACAAGCCGAAGTTTACCGAGGAATCTTTCGCGGAACAGTAACGTAGTGGAAGTCCACTTTCCATAAGCTACATCGACGCGTTCTCCGCGTTTTCTTCGCGGTTAACACACTTTCCTCCGACCAGATGGGAACGCGAATTCATGCAAAATCGACTTCCAAATATACAATTCCCACCTCCCTCGTGCGTTCTTGAAACATGAATTACATCTAATTATGTCTCGTGATACATCTTTATACATACGCATGTTCAAGTTAGAAGCTGATTTAAATGCATCTTCATTTGAACTGAAAAAGTCTGGCTGGCCCCATTCCTGCATCGTGTTTCTACTGTAACGTCTGTCATTACCAGTGAGGCCGTGTCGGAGAGAGTGACTCAACACGCTGGCTTATTTAACGCATACACACATAGCACACAGGCCACTTGTTGATGCAAGATCGTTAGATCAAATCACTAAATTTCGAATTAATTTCACGGTTCCAAGTGCTTACGCGTCTCTTTCCCCGAGTAAAAAGATTCGTATCACAATCCTCTCATCACGTACAATGATTGAAAGCTCTCCCGGTTTCGACGAGACGTGTGAGACGTGATTTTGCAGATTTCACTCTCGTCGTGCGAAATTATTCGACTTCGATGAACAGTTAGAAGTAAAAATTTGCCGACAAATAATAGACAATATTTATCCGACGAAACATTCGAAATATCTACGTGCTAGGATTATTCGGTGATGCCGGGAACGCGATTACTTTGTAATTTTATTACCCACGTACCGAGAGAATATCCAAGCATCGCGAAATGAGGAAGAAATAATTAAAATCGCACGTGCGATATATCATTTGCAGACATAGACAACAACGGGCAACTGGACAAGCACGACTTCGAGTGCATGGCGCTGAGAATGACGTTGATCGAGGGTAAGGGTGACTTCAACTTCAACCGGTACCAGGAAAACTTGCACATCATGCTCTCCTTATGGGAGGAGATAGCTGACCTGGCGGACTTCGATAAGGCACGTTACAATACGTATTGTTTCCGCGTCCGACAAACGTCTCTCTTTCTCTCTTGGCACGACTCGGATCTTGCACCAGTCTCGAATTCCCCGAATTCTTCGGACTCTCCCGACAAACGTAACTCGATATTACGATCATTGTTGCAATCTTTCTAACATTACAAAACGATTTATTCGCCGCGATCGCTATCTCACTTGGGCGACGCGAAATGTCGCGCTTGTTTCCTTGGCGAATTTTCGCGGATCTTCGCCCCGACAAGTGTACGTCGCGTTTAACAGTAAGGTGAAAATACGGAGACTCGAGAGAACACTTGGTATGTTCTTTTTAACTGAACTGCGCCAATTCGAGAAATTTACGCATGAAATTCTCGCTATGCTTCATACGCTTCGATGTGTGTATACATTTTTCAAACTAATGCAGCCAGTTCGGCTGAAAAGATCAGACCGATTGTCTTCGAATGAAATTCTTCGCAGGAAAATGCACTGGGGAGGGGATAATTTATGCGTTATATTACTCTCTTTTGTGTCCAGGACGGCCTTGTAACGATAGAAGAGTTCAAGAAAGCCGTGCAAAACAGTTGCGTCGGTCGATCCTACAACGATTTCCCCCAGGCCATGAAGATGTTCATCGACAGCCACTTCAAGATACTCGACATGAACGGTATCGTGCACAAGACTCCATCAATGCGTTCCCACTCCTTAAGACATAGTGGTGTCGAAAACATTCAATCATGCGCAGCATCAGCTTTGAAGATTCGTGCATCGTGACTGTTGATTATTCAGCGAATAGGCAACGGTGCTCCAAAGCAGCAATTGTGATGCACGAATATTCAGAATTGATGCATATGGAAATTTTCGATGTCACTAGAAAATTATTATATTGATAGTCTTTACAATATCCTCTACAATATTCTCGCGAAGATTAGATTTGAGGAAAATTAAGCGGAACTTTCGAGTTTCAAAACCAAGTTTAAATGCCGAAATCAAATCGATCTCTGAATTTCTTCATCGTATTTTGCAATGCTGATTCCAGAGGACGGAGTGATCGGCGCCGAGGAGTTTCGATACGACTGCGTCTCGAGGATTGCCGTGGATAACATAGACGTCTTGGATAAAGCTTATCAGAGTCTCCTGAATGTAAGCGAAGCGATCGACAGTTTACGAAATCCGACTGAGAAACGTTTGTAATATAATCGGGGTGGAAACAAAGAAACGGAGGGAAAAAGTTACCCGCAACGCAGGCAATTAACGAGTCGTCCTGTTTGCAGGACGACGACAGGAGGCGCGGCGGACTGACCTTGTCGCGTTACCAGGAACTATACGCGCAGTTTCTCGGCAATCCCGACGACAACTGCCCGGCGATCTACCTCTTCGGGCCGATAGGCCTGGAATCGTAATCGACGAGCGGCCGTCGATTCTCACGAATCGCGATATAAATCCTCACACTTTGTACAAAAGACATACACGTATACATAACATAATGTATTTAATTTAACGTCCGTATTAAATCTTGTAAAGAAAGCTGTTGTAATAAATCGAATATTTTATCTTAAGCCCATAACGCGACATCCGTAACGACGCGGACACGACGTGGACGCCGATAATGTCCCGCGCTTATTGGCGCGAGACGACGTGATTTTCGTCTTCTCGCACAATGGGTGGATTTGCACAATATAGACGCGACATCGACCGGAGCGTTATTCGCTTTCTCGTTATTCACCCAGAGGCGTTTTCGATAGTTAGAGGGGGGGGGGAGCACGCTAATTCTCAGCGAATCAACGATGACTCGCGGGAGCGCGCGTGATTTACGGGACAGGTTGATCATCCATTTCGGTAACCCGTCACCTTTCTGAGGCATGTTTTAACGGAAGAGAGTGACACAAACACATGGCTGCGGTCGGTGTATGGTACAAACAGGAGAAATTTATTCGTATTCACGTGACAACACAGCTCTGCGCGTTATTCCCTCGGATGCTTCTCTTCCTCGGGCTCCTTTTTCTTCTTTTTCTTTGCTTTTTCCTCTCGAGTGTCCGTCATAACGTCGAATCGTTTTAACGCCTACGACTTCTTCTGTCCACCGCGCGATACTTCATTATTTTTATACCGAAGCTTCTATTGATATGCAGTTCGCCATAATAGTGTATATACACGGTGCAGTATAAATCGAAGAAACGTCAATTACACGTACTCTCTCTTTCTCTTCGAGCGGACCGGTGTTGACGCAGAGCGAGCCGTTCGGAAGGCGCATCACCTCGAATATTAGTTTTTTTATGTTCGAAAATTAGGAATATAATATTTTCAAGTAAACAATATTCCTCCGGATAAACATATAAAGTTCGTCAAATCTCTTTTAATAGAACAGCACATGAGGTGTGTGTGTGTGTGTATACACATATTTTCCTTTAAAATACTCTTTGTGTTCAAGCATAAAAATTATTCCGGTGACTTGCTCTTTGAACGTTCCGCTCTCTGTATACATTAGATCCAGCGAAATTAAATATCGCTCGTATCATATCGAACACACATACACATTTCTGCCAGCTGATAAATTAAACTTATATCGTTTATGACGCGTTTTCGTTTACATGGACTTACAAAATATTTAACGCATAAACGATCCATCGTCGTTCCTCTCTCTCTCTCTCTCTCTCTTTTACGCATTCATCCGCACGCACTACGATAACACAATGCCAATTTGAAAAAAACAATCTGGATACAGAATTTCCTTCTTTTTATCGTGTAAATCCTTATTTGCGGTTTATCGCGTTTCTCTACATTGTCCTTTTTCTGTTCTCAGCTTGGCGTTAGCTCTCGCCTCGCCCTTTGACGACGTGACTCTGATATCGTGCACTGATTTGGAATACTAATACTTAATTATATAGGGTGTTCAAAACCACCGTATGTCTTTACCACATGTTTATGATCGAACAGTCACTTTATCGACTATCACGCCTTTTAGAAGAAATAATCTCACTCTCTGATCAATGTTTTTATTGTAAAACTTACCATATAACCAACTAACAACTGGCAAGCTTGCCCGTTAATTCTTAAACAAATCTCAACTCTAACGCAACGCCTCCGTCTCACCATCCGTCCACAATCACTTAATTCCTTTGCATGCCCGATTCTTTAGGACACAACTTTCTAAAACGAAAGTTCTCAAATATGAAAATGGTGAGTTTAAAATTTTGAAATTATAAGCGACTAAAATCGTCCAATCGTACGACCGACACTACCCGCGCTATAACAACATGATCGGTGATCGTCACGGTGAAGATGGATTTCTTTGAAAATCTTTGTACAAATATAATGTAATAAATCTAAATATAGTTAAGGACATACGGTGGCACATTTTGTATGCAACAGTAACCAATACCTCAATGATAATAGTCGCACGTATCGCTTTAGGTACTGTTCGACGTTCATATAAAAGTTCATCATGTTTCGTATAAAACTTCGTTACATCCGAATTCGTGACTCCGGGAGGGCTTTGCCCGAATCGGCACAGGTGGGCAACAGAACGTACGCGTTGAGGAATGCGTTAGCGTCTCGATACCGGATATAAGCCAGAGAGCGTGGCTTACCTGTATTGCACACGAGAACGAGAGATGTCTGCGAGAGTTACTGCGACGCTTATCACTACGTTAGAGCACTACAGTAGGGCACATCGCGCCTATATTAAGCATAGTCTACAATGGGCAATAGGAGTGTGTTCACAAGAAGAATAAGAAATTGATCAATCATGTTCGAGTGTAAGGAGAATAATCGACTACGATTGGTTAATTTTTTACTTTTACTTTTCATAAACTTACTCCTACCGTTCATTGTAGGCCACGTTTTACACTTGGATATCTGGTCACCCGAAATCGGCTTTGATATCCGAAAAATCAAAACCGTGCTCATTCGGATAACAGACTCGTCACATGTATCGAGCGGAAGCGTCGCACCTCTCACGGGGAGAAGAAAAAAGAAACATCGACGAAGCGCACGAGAAAATGAAACAGACGACTACACCACGACAACGAGGGGGGAAAACGAGCGATCACAGCATAAGCTAACGTATTGGGGTTCCGCTTGACAAAAAATCTTACCACCTAAATGTTCTCTTCGGCCAGATCGTAGGGAGAATTCGCGCGCGCGCGAGTAAAAGGAACCGACGAAGCTTCTCTTGTCCCTGTGACTTTGTTTACACGTTAATTCGGTTTATAGTAACGACCGTGGTTAATGAACTGTTGCATTTAATTGGAATATATTTGATATAACTTACCGATCGAATGCGAGTTCACCAACTACGTTTGTTACTAAACCGGATTGACGTTGCCGTGTAAACGTAGTCACACTCCCGCTCTCACTCGCAAATCAAATTCTTATCATAATTACTTAACGTTATGTTCTTTTTCTCCTCCTGGACTGAATTAAATAATAATCGTAACCGAGAGTTTCGTGAAGATTTCTCAGTAAATAGCGAGCTGGCGACGAGGGAAAGTAGAAAAGAATCTCTCTCTCTCTCTCTCTCTCTCTCTGTCTGGCCGCGACTTAATATCTTAACGACACAAATCGCAAATTTTGATAATTGTTCAAATTGCTCGGCGGAACGACACTCGTTTAGAAAGAATAGACAAAACGTACGCTGACACACGACAATACTGATGCCTCCCACGTATTCCGCGACGACAATTTAACGTGAAACTCGAAAGCCTGGATCCTGATACGGATATCATTTTCTCGAATACACAGATCGGTCACACCGCGGTTCGTCTCATTTAACCTCGATCAATTCTACGTATCTCGTTTATCGTTCGTTTTTTGCTTCTTCTTTTTCTTTGTCTTTTTTGTAGCGTATTTCATCTGTGGACGGCATGTAAGTGCGAACGATTTGAATTTGGTTGCACGAAGTTTCGGGCACGCGCGACGCGCTACGGGCGGATTAAAAAAATGCCGCCCGATCCGATAGAGAATACTTTTCTCGTCGAGAGTTTCGGAGGATCAACAACATTCGCGTCGATGTCGTGTTTCTCTTTTAGTTAATTACCGACATCTGGACACGTCGCGTTTATAGAATGTTTCGAACTATCGACAGCAACAACCGGATATCAATATCAGAAAGGACTCGCCTCACGGTGAAAAAGAAAATGCATTTTATATCTGTCACACGTGTTCTGTTACGTGCATCGCGATCACAGCGGTCCGATCGATCGATCTCTACGGATTATCGTGATCACATGCGGCTGTGAAAGAAAAATTAATTCCTCGTCCTAGTTAAATTATTATATCACCTAAAGTCGACCGTATGATCGGTCGGCCACGATCGCAGCGACCGACACTTGATTTGAGAATATACAGTCTATGACAATTAATGCTAAATTAAAAAAAAAAAAAAAAAAAAAAAAGAAGGAAAAAAAACATGNTAAATACGCTAATGATAACGAGAATGCATATACGCAATTATATACCGAAGAAATTTTCTTGACGCTAAAGAGAATAATGCCAGATATGAACGTAGATGGACATCTTTCACCAGTCTCTCTCTCATAGAATTTGTTCGGACATACAATTCGCGTGAAACTTTCTACAGAATATCTCCGATGAATATGTGAGAGCTCGTTGCTGGCTCTGCCGCGGCTTCACAAGCCGCCGGGTCAAACAGTTAAAAAACACACTATTGACGCTTACACGGTGTACGTAATCTTTTTTTTCTACTTCTTCCTCTTCAGTCTCTCTAAGTACAAAAGATCTCGCGTCATCAGACGTTGCGAGTCCGACGAGTAGACGATTGGATTTATCGGCTTTAGAACAATACGGCGTGGTGATTAGTCGCATCGATGGAGTTCACACTGGCGTAGGAAGTGGTCGGGTGTTGACGGTTGTCGTTTTGGAGTAAAGGAGAATCCGGCTCGTCACGTTGGTGACGCCTAGTTTCACTTCTCGGCCCGCTCGTGAGCTCACGGGCTTGTCTACGCCCTCGGCTCGACATCACGCCTGAAAGCAGACATCAAACAGTTAGTTACTTGGGCACACTCGGACACATTCTCGCGTGATTGGTCGTTGCTACAACATGCTTGATCGTATATACATTGACAGAGACGAGCGACTAATTGAACGATATTAGTTCTACGGTATTTGGTCTGCGTACAGAATATTCTCAACTTACAAGCCAACAGTATCGAACGCAATGTTTCGAACAGTGAATGAAAAAACACACGCGTTCGCTTTCGCGAAATTAGATATGTCTTGGAACCACAGACGGTGTATTCGTGGTGAATAGAATGATTAACATACTTGATCGTGATAATTGTAACGATTAAGGTGATTTTATATGATTAAATGGTCGTCATTTAATCATTATATAATGATTATAAATGACGTATAATAATTAAATGATTGTCATTTCATCATGAACTTAAACGATTAAATAATTAAGGCGTTTAATCGTGATATAAAATCACGTCGATCATTACGATCAATTCCTTATAACGCATTACGATAAATATATGTCTTGTTGAACATATTGTTATAGACACAGAATTCAAAATGCAAACGAGACATCGAAAACACATGATATGTTATGTGGTTACTTTCAAAACTACGGGTAAGCTTAAATGTGGAATTTGGAAACATGCTGCGGAACAGAAAATATAATTGTAATATGAGATGATGCTACTTCTTTTGTAAATTTCTTTCCACCAGTGATTATATTTCTTTATGTTTCCATATCCCTGTTGTACCATCGTCCACTTTACAGCAGCACACAAGAGATCTGCGTTTTCTCGAAACTTGTCGCAACACTCGACGAGGAATTTGAAACCGATCGCTGAAGAGAGTTCGTAATCCCGGAAGTCTCGTATGTTGCAACATATATACGCATGATAATAACGATTAATCATTATGCGTATACAAGGTCACCCAGGAAACACGTTAGATAATTCAGCGTATCTTATCCGCTGAACCAAGCAATAACGAGAACACACAGAATTACGTAAAAAAAAAGGGGGTGAAGAGAGAGGGGACAATACGAGCTGAATAACAGCGCATATATACGGCAATAATTACACACACATATACAAAAGCAAATTTCTACAAAGCCTTTTCGTCCAATTACGCTCATCGAGATAATTGAGAAGATCTCGAATAGGGATTTTAGATAGGCCGATATCGCTAGAGAAATCTTAACGATCGCTATTAACCAATGTACAAACTAATAGATACATCACGCAATTCAATGTGTATATTTACATGTATCTACTGGAAACAGAAAGCAGTGTATTGCACGTTGCACGTACGAGGAAAAAAAAGCGTCAGACTGTACCGTGAAAATCGCTACCTCTGCAATTTTCACGGTAATCAACTGAGCATCAAAATAACATGTCAATTTATCTAATGGAATTAAAATTGAGCAGATTTTTAACGCGGTAATAACTTAGTTAACTGCCGTAATAACTTAGATTAAATTAAACACGCCGCGCATTTTACCGTGTTATCGATATTATCTTCATTCGTATTTTGCTACTATTAAGTCCTCGTATATGTGCACTAGTACAGTATTTTCCCGTACTCAATTTTTATCTTATCTATATATGTTTTTGAACTTGATCAGAACATACGCCGCCTCGATCTCTCGTTCATTCATACAGAGATAAAAATATAAATAAGAGGTGACCTGAAGCAAAATAAAAATAAAAAAAAAATACAAAAGCATCTTCGCAGAGCTTGACTTGCGTCTCAATGAGAACTTCGCGCGAATTATTCCGATCTTCATTCGGGAAACACCGCACTAATGCATTCAAAAAGTGCAATTATATATTTTGGCATTTTCAAGTTTGTCAATTCTTATCTCACAAACCCACCAGACATTGTCACGACAAAACCAAGTGTAATTATATTTTCTTCTAACAAGTATATGCTCGAATATCTTTTCGTCTGAAAAGAAGATAATCACATGTCGAAAAGAAGTGATGTGAAAAGCTCAAATTGCGAATGAATTGAAAATTTGAGGACAAGTCGTTATTGCAATCCACGGATCCCCGAACGGGTGAAATGAAAGACTCGATGTTCTTCGTCAAGGAAAATTGCACTTCCTGGATGCATCGACGAGTGTAAGAAGCCCTATTCTTAAAATATTTGCGTATACCCGCGTCATTGCGCACTACAATCGTATCATAAAATGGCGCTGCGCAACGACGCTTTCACACGCTTTATACATGCAACCATTTCAAGAACGGGCGCCCGGAACTATGACAATAACGTGAAATACAATACCGGCGACACCGGTATGAATAGTTCAAACTATGTACACGTGCGTGTGTGTGTGCGCTGCACGAATAGCACGTGGAAAGTATGACACACTTGAGAGGGAAAAGCCGGGGTGAGAGGACTTTACCACACGTTACAACACGTGAGTGTAATCTTTTTTTTGGTTTTCACTGTTGAGAGATTTTCAAACGCTCTGCATACCTATCTATCTGTCACATTCGAGCACTTTGAACGTAGGTGTGGTTGTGGTGGGTGTGGGAGGAGAATTGTGTTTGCTTACACGATGATTCAAGGACGTCTCTTG
This sequence comes from Dinoponera quadriceps, assembly GCF_001313825.1. Lineage (NCBI taxonomy): Eukaryota > Metazoa > Arthropoda > Insecta > Hymenoptera > Formicidae > Dinoponera > Dinoponera quadriceps. The sequence goes on from NW_014556488.1 coordinate 1,554,584, forward strand.
CACGTTGTCCAGGTTGCCGCGCAACGCTCTCTTGTGATTGGCCAACTTCTCCCTGTTCATGGGCGAGCCTAGAATCACCAGCAGCCATGACGCCCAGTCACGCACATTACTCACAATCTTGCGTCTTACATAACCGATATCCTCCTAGGGTGAGTAAGCTCAGGCGTATTAGCGGGGGAGGACGAGACATTTGGTGGAAAACATCCGGGCGTAAGTTACTACTACTACTACTACTAGTACTAGTACTACCACGGCGACGACATCGCGACTTCCACCGAATTCGTAAAAAGCTGCTTGTATCGTATCGTGAGAAAGGTGCTCTCGAGGAGCGCCCTTCTTCCGCACGTTTTTGCGGTGCGCTTGTAGGGATATGAAAATAAGATCTCGACTAAACACTGGTGTGTCTCGCAAGAAGAAAGAAGTAGCCCGGACTTCTTCATTCTTGCCGAGCGAATCTGCGAAATGCGACACTTCTTTTTCTCCCCCCCCCCATCCCCAGAAGCAATCAGTAATCGTGTTGTCTCAAGCATGCACGAAGAAACCCGAAACGGTTGTGCGAGAAACGTTTCACATGCGATATAAAGCATCACCATGGAACATCTCGTTCCCCATTGAATGAACATCGGATACAAGACGATCCGTGATCTGAGAAACTGCTTGTGTGTATACAGTGTCCCACATAATTCCTGCTTATCATCATACTTTCCTTGCCGTAATGTAGGTGTATGTATATGTGTGTGTATGTATGTTTGTACACGTGTGTATGAGCCATAAGCTTTTATAAGAGATTCAAACGGAACGACAGCTAAGGTGATAGGTATGTGCGAACTCGATAAAGATTTGCGTCACCAAGGAATGTAACACAAACTTTAGGCTAGAGTGGATAATATCGATGCGTCGAGATGATAAAGGGAACGACATAAAAAAAAAAAAACGTCTCCTCACCTATATAACTTAGCAATACTGGTAAGAAGATGAGACCATGCGCTGCTCCGAACAGTACGATGCCCAGATACATCCTGAAGTAAAACACCTGTAAAAACACCCCCCTTTGTTTGAGTAACGTCCACTTTACAGAATTAATGTTAAACAATTAAAGTTGAACATTGTAGAATGTTGATTCGTAAAGGAGGAAAATTTGTCATATTACTTTTCATCGTGCACAAGAGAACGATGAATTGAAAAATTCCAAGCAAATTCAATATGCGAAGAACAAGTGAATCGTCAAGTCAACAATTTCTGAGTGTGGTGAAACTGAATTTGTTACCTTTTGATCGCGACAAACCGAGTCCGAAATTAACGTTCTATGTTACGCATCGATGCGGAAGGCAAGACCAACCTGGAAAATCTGGCTCTTCGCGAAGCCGAGGACTATGATACCGCCGAACTTCGTTAGAGTGATACCGCTGAACACGGAGCTTCCCATATTCGTCAACGCGTCCGCGACTCTGTCCACTCTAGTCGCTTGGACCGACACCGAGAAGGAGTGCACTAAGTGACTGCAGAACTCGACAGCTATGCCGACAGCCTGCAACGAGGTAAGATCGATCAGTACGATGAATTTCTCAATGGCACTATTCTTCGCACAGTCGCATTCTCTAAACCTGACCCCTTCCTCTTCCCCTCCTTCCTCCCAAGAATATTTACTTCATACTCAGCGAAGGAAATAAAGACCGAGAATGAGCATAACGATGTTATATTATAATTTTTTCTTTCTTTTTACGATTCGAAACATAGCGATTAATATTTTTGCGCTGTCGTTTTTACTTCAATTATGCCGTATATAATTATATTTATCACTTTATAACGCTCGATCTTTTCTAATGTTTATAATTTCTTTTAACGTTCTTAAGCACGCTTTACTTTTGCTTTCCCCCCACACAATCCCTGAATCATGGACGTATGTATGCATCATTAATATTAATGTTCTCACAATCGCGACATCGTTATATCGTTGGCGAGCAGCGAAGTAGTGTTGAGGATGCGTCATCTGCGAAAGTTCACTTACCATAACGAGGTTCACCAGGGACACCGCGTTCAAGGTGATGTGCCACCAATACATGAGGCCGCCGATGTTGACAACGATCATCGTGATCGTGATGAGAACGACCAACGACGAGAAGATGTCCAGGCCCATCAACAGGAAGGTGACTACAAATATGGCCAGCAAGGAAATTCCGATGCTCTGCAGCGTGTCGGGCCACATGGTGAGATACTGCTCGTAAAATACGTAGAAAACGCTGTAGGGGAACACCTCTACCGTGGTGTTCTGCCCGAACGTCTTCGTGTTGCTGTTGATCATGTTCGTGATGTTCGCCGCCACGACTCGGGCCGCTCTCATGGACTCGAAGTAGTCCGACGATGACTTCAGGATCGTGTGATAAGCCATGAAGTACGAGGCGCCCACCGTCGACACGCTCGTTTGCGGATCCGTGACGTAATTCACACCGTGCCCGTAAGCCGCGTGACCACCCTTCGCGCACTTGTCGTCGGGATTGTCTTGCAGGAAGAACGACACGTACCTGTCGAAGTCCGCGGGCACCGGCCTGTTGTAATGGTCCAGCGAGACGTTGCAAGAGAGACATTTGTATTCTGTCGAAGAATAAGCACGGTCGAAATGATAAGAACGCAAACGTCAGACGACATAAAAATTTTATCGATTTGATCGATAGTACGTTTCTCGGCAAAATGTCGCACAAATTCATGAAAGTTTAAAATCAATGTTTCCTCATCAACGTTTCATGAAAATTCCGCCATCGATTTGTATAGCAGTGCTATTAAATACGCGACAAACATACGTACCGGTGTGCGGGCAGAACGAATTGTTTCCAGGAAAATATTTGCAGCAGTTGCTCAAGCTCACCCAATCGAAGTAGTCGTCCATCCACGACGAAGCAGGCTTAGCGATGTACGTCCTGACGAAAACAGAAAGGAGAAAAAAATGCTCTCGATAACATCTGAATGTGAGAGTGGCTTGAGTTATTCGCGCATGCATTATTCACGAAGTCGTTCCTCCCGACCGTTCTCTGGCTCTTTTGTAACGTACCTATTTGGTTGTTTGGACGCGATGAAAATCTGCGTCGATATCGAGTCGCTGTTGCAATACTGACCACCACACACCAAATTCTGCGCCCTCATGTCCGAGTAATTTAGGCCGTCCTTAACGACGAAATACATCGGCGGCCCGATCGATAAATAACTGTTTAAGAACTGAAAGCAAAAAACGCAGACCGTTCTTGTGTTTTGCGATTTTGCACTCAGCAGGCATGACAATGGTTTATGACTATCGAAAATAGTGACAAGAATAAATTTTATGACTGATAAAGTAAGAAAGTAACATCAGCTTTAAAAGAAGTCTGTAAAAAGCAAATATATTCTAAATAATTGTACGTTTAAAATTGCATTGTTTAATTATACTATTCCTTTCAAAAATTAAAAACACAGACCTTTGTAGTGAAAGTCAATGAAGAGCAAAAATTGAATTTTGAGGAACAAAAAGTTACATGACACTTAAAATTCACTTTAAACATAATCTTAGATATATATTCAGATATAAAAAAATTCTTCATAAAAACAAATTAAATTTTTTGCTTTTTCAAACACATTTAATAAAATAAAAGCGATACTTGAGTTTAGTTAAACTACATTGCAATATATTTCCAGGATATCGAGATATTCTAGATCTTTTCTTGAAACAAACATTTTAAGAAATAAAAAAGAAAATATCAAATCACGGGGTTTTTCCGTTGAAAGTAATCAATTAGTCAACTTCTTAAGAGTAATGTTCAAAACATATTATTCAATAATATCCAATTAAAAAAAAAAAAACAATTGTACTCTAGACAGTCATTATCGGTTTTTTTGGGTTCCTTTGTTAAGAACTCGTTTTGACTTGGTGACAAACAACAGTAGACAAATAAGAATGATGAACGAACAAACGTGAGTACATCGTAAACAATCGACTCCACTACATAATTAAAAAAAAAAGTCAGACGCGCTCATGACGATCATTCTGTTTTCTTAACAAACCTGATAAAAAAAGTTTAAAGATAAAACTCTCACTTTATGAACACACAGTGTCGTCAAAGTCATTGTTGCTTTTTATTTTAACCGAATCTTTTGTCTCGTCTTTAAAGTAGTCAGATATATTGAACATAATTTCTTGTGACCGAGATTTCATTTGAAAAAAAAAAAAAACTCAAGTCGAGTGAGAAGAAAGTAAATTTTCTTCTTAAAAGTGAGAAAGAGCGAGAGATTTTGAAGTTAGGAAAAGTGAAAAATGTCGATTGCTCCGGTGTTTGGTTCAGGTAGATGACAAATCTAGTTGCTGCGGACATACCTTGAAATACTTGAGCACATAACTATCCTCCGGCATGGAAAGTTCCTGATCTAGGCCGATTTCAATGTGCGGCACCACGGCGATGCTGCTGCACAGCCAACCGAAGAACACGATCATCACAACCACGCGAACCCATTTCTTCAACAGTAACGGCACGTACGCGACCTTGAAGATTTTGTACAATATTCCGTCCACTACCTCTTCTCCGTTATCTTTCTTGGAACCACGGATGAAGCAGCAGACATCTAACCTATTGTTCTGAAAGTCACATACAGAAGACATGTGCATCAGACTTTCGCATCGTGGGTAAAATTTGCTTGTGAATTTAATCATCAGATATCTCGGTTCCCGATGTATGCAAATTAAGTTTCACCGTGCAACGTACCGCTTGTCGAATCGTGTCGAGCGCCAGGAGACTGACGAAGCACGTAATTTGCAGTATAAAGTCTACCAATAACGCCATTCCAGCGTAGAGAGCGAACGCCCTCACGGCAGGCATATCGGACAGACTACCTATCGGAAGCGAATAGAATGTCGATTACAAAAAGCCGTTTCTCATACGTACAAGTTATCCGCACCGCATAATTTGCCGTGTGACATCGATACGTACCAAGGAAGAAGCAGCAGCTTTCCGATACACTGGTGAGTAACATGCTGGGTCCGACCTGGCCCAAAGTACGACCGATGTGTTCCGGTATCGACTCGTTCGGCCGTCTGCCTTCCCTCTGATGAGTCTGAACGAGAATAAAGATGTTGTCCACTCCAACTGCCAGTACCAGGAAAGGAATAACCTCGATGATGATGAGCGTGGCCGGTACACCGATAAAGCCGAACAGTCCGACCGAGCAAATCACGGACGCCAACACTATGAGCACACCTCCGAGGCCCAGAGTGATCTTGGAATCGTGCTGGAACACCCATCACGTAGCAACGTGTAAACGCAGGCGATGAGAAAGCAACGAGCGCCGCGAATGACGCGGATACTACTCACCAAGAGTCGGCCGCAGGTTCGAATCTGGCCGAGCGAGATCGCGATGTACGCGAACATGATGACGTACGACACCAGGATGGTCAGGATATCCGACTGGGACTCGCGATTCAGCTCATCCTCGATCGAGCGTTCCGACGTGAAGGCGATGTCCATGTACGCCGGCTTCCTCGTTGCCGTCCAGTTCTTCATGAAATTGATGAAGCTGGAACCAGGACGCGCGATCAGCCCGATAGCGATCTTTCGAATCGAATTTATTGACTAATGAAAGACGACCTCACCTCTCTTCCCACTCCATGGCGGGCAGTAATTTAGCCTTGTTGTGATAATTGTTGACAAGGATGGAGATAATGATGGCGGTGGCCTTTTCGTACGGCGGATTGTGAAGATCTTGACCCGGAGCCAGGAAGCCGCCTACCGCGATCGCCGGCTCCACCGGGCCGCCGTAGAGAGCGAGACAAGAAGGGTTATAGGCATTCCTGAAGAAAGAAACGCGTGGAGATAAATATATAAGTCTGTCGAATGAATGTACAATTTATATTTTCACAAACAAGTAAGCGATTATAGGGGAAGCAAGCAATTATATACTCCATCTTGGATCGTATTTTACCCTGGATCCACGTAGATTTCAGCGTTATCCGGGGATTTTTCGCTTTCTTAATGTGATAATTCATTGTGTTTACCGCCATAAGTACGAGTTCTACATTTAGATAGCGCTGAGATCGACATGGGTCCAAAGTGCGCCTTCCCTTATATTTTTATACATTCCTGTTTGCAAGTACTTACTGCGAGCAAGCTCGGAAGTGGTCCAGATAGTTGATCGTATAGTTGCCTTCCTCGTGCTCATCTTCGAATTCCGATAAGTTATCTTGCCAATAACCCCAAATGCTCTGGATGGCGCACTGCGATATCGTCGTTGGCCCAGTGAACGGTGAAGTTAGAGGAGCGAAGCATATGTCGGCTAACGTGTAGCCGTTAGGAGTTACTATGCGCTTGATTCCTTCTTGTAATTCATATATCGTTTTCAGGAAGGTGGCATCAAACACCGGACCAAAGACAATGGGGCCATTCGTCGTGTTATGTACAATCTATAATCGATATCGAATTGTATGCGGTAAATCGATGACAAAAAATAAACCATCCAAGCGTTTATATCAAGAATTATTCTACAGGATGACTCATTAGAATAGAAACAACGGCATATTTTTAAAAACTATGAGATATTTCATATTTTAAAAAGCATGTCAGAATAAAGAAATATTTTTTGTATTAAAAAGAAACGATGATCCCATAAAAAAAAAAATAAAGTTGACTTTGAGTTATTAACTATACAACGAAGTTAAGGTTACCAACTTAAGTCTCCCTCCAAATTCTACAACTTAAAATAAAGCATAAAAAAAATGAAATACTTGTATTTATAATATTGTGTGTATATTTTTTTTAATTTCGCTCAAAATTAACACTTATTACTTGGAGAGTTAAGTAAAGTTACGAGAGAGTATTTTTTTTCAGTAAATAAACTTTTGTCTGAGCCATTTCTTGTCAATCGCCTCATATTCAAGATATTCTACGGTTCCCATTGAAATCCTGTGCAATTGTGTTCTCCACGCGAAAAAATGTGACGTACTGCGACGATCACTTACATTCGGCAAGCCAACAGAAGTTATGATGATCTGTTCATTTCGATAGAAAGGCTCGAAATGCTGGTCGAAATATTCCCTCTCGACACGCGACCGGGAGTGCGGTGACGCCCACAATTCCACGGGATCTGTGGTCACGTGCATGTATTTAATGCCGTGTCCCAGGCCGACAATCAATAGGAAGCCAAGGAAAAGTATCGCCCAAGGTCGAGAAGCGCAAACTGCAAAGAGACATTAGCGGCGTGTCTGAGAACACAGGGAAATGCTGTAATCTAACAGGAAATTTACGTTATATCACGTCGAAGTTACGTCGCTTTTATAATTACACAATACGCAAAGTGGCATTTCCGCTTACCCGTTCCCCACTTGCAGAAGAATTCCTGCAACAGTTTGTCCGTGCCTGCGCCAAGCTTCTCGATAAAGGTGGATCGTTCCTCGTCGAATCCACTCGGTATGTCGTCCGTAGATATGACACCTAGAAAACGTTTGCAGTATAGAGCACAACAAATCTCTGCGTTTCGACTCGAGTACGGCCGATCGAGCACCGTTACGCAGTACAATCTCGAGTGCTGCAAATAACTAATAATTTATAATTTACGATTAATGCGACAACGTTAGACGATGAGTTACAGACTTACTAAAGCGCACTAACTTAAAAGGAGAGATATCTATCATAGGAAAAGCACACCGACTCCTAAAATAAGTGATCTTCGCGAGGTTAACGTGTGTCATAAAGATTAAGGACAAATTGATAACTCTGAATTATCGGAAACAATCATTTCGCTGAGATGTGAGAGAGCGACTTGATATCGGATATACGGACATATGATAGCCGACACTAATCGAACTACTCAAGTGTCAAAATTCGAAGAAGTCCTTCTAACAACATTAGAGATTCCGTTTCGCTGATAACAATCGAAAAGATATAATGTGTGTGTGTGTGTGTGTGTGTGTGTGTGTGTGTGAGCTTAGGCCTTTTTACCTGCATCTCTCTTGTGTGAATTGCGTGTTGCGACATTCTTTACTGGACGTAAAGAAAATTTATTGTCATTTCATTTACTTACTTCTCCTAAAAACGTTTCTCTCCAATGCTGTCACGAGGATTTCTTTCTTCGGCAGCACACGTCACTTATCTATCATTTAATTAAATACTTGAAGCAGTGTCTAGCAGTGTCGCGCAAGACGTCGTAACCAAACATGCAAAACGTGAGATAGCAGAACTAGTCGATACGAAAAATACGAGGAAAGAGAGACTCGCACAACACAATTTTTGTGAACAGTAAGTACGCACACACGACATTCCTACTTGAGAGAGCATAGAAAAAGTCGCATGTGTTCCTTCGTCCGAAATTTGATACCGTTCATTGTTTCTTCGACTGAATCAAAGCCACCTGGGTCTGAGAAAACGAGCGTCGCTTCATGCATACTCCGATGCGAAGGAGATTGTTATGCAGCGCAATGTATTGGATTAAAACATGATCTCATCAACGCATGCTTTTTGTCCATCTTTTTGCTGCCAATCGTGTAAGAATGCGTCAAACGTCGCCGGCCAAGCGTCGCTTTTAAGCCGTCTCGAATGCCATCGAGCAGTTATTATCATAATTCGTGGTATGAATGCAATATCGTACAAGTCGTAATACGTAAGATACAAAAAATTATTATATCATCATTAAACGAGGAGAACATAGAATGAAAAGAAAGAAAAAGAAAAATAGAAAGAGAAAGAGAAAGAGAGAGAGAGAGATGGCCGTCATAAATCCAAATGCAAATGGTCGAAAAAAAAAAAACTGGTCATATTTGAAGATGACGATTCGAGGGGGATGAATCGGCGATGCTAAATTAAAGCGAGAAATTCGCAAGGAAGCGGTGAACGAAAAAAGGTACGAAATCGAGAAGGGTGAACAACAACGGTCACACACAGTTACAAACATCGACTATACTTTTAGAATCGGGAGAACCTACTAGAACGCTTAGACTGAAGTGGGCTGTCTTCTTGGTCAGCGGCGAGGGCAATACGAGCACCATCTCCTGGGTGGTGTAATCCGGCAGCTAGCCGTCTACCCACCTGCCTTCCTACTTCCTCCCCTCGTGCAACTATACATATGCGCACACCATACATACCAACTTATAGTCGTTATTATACTCGTTGCATTCGCTATACATATATCATTTGGTAATTAAATACGTATATCAAGTATTATTAACATAATGACGATAGATCGTAGATAGAGAGACTCCATACAGAGATGAAGTTGTTAACTTACACTCATCAAGATCGAAACTATGTAGAGTTACGCATGTCTTTAGTTCGCTTAGTGTGACAGAGATAGCTAAGGAGTTAGTACAAAAATATTAACAATCGCAACATTAATAACTCGAGAAAAAAACAAACTTCTTCGTGCTATATACTGCTGTATCGAGCGCGTTCAACAAGTCGAAGATGCTACATCCATCGCGAGAATGCAACAAAATTGATCACCGTGGAACGAATTTTCGAACGATCTTGGAATTTGTGTTACTTGTTATTGATAATATGAGCACGATGTGTGTATGCTGTAATTTCTACATAGCTTTGAATGCAGACATTACCCTGCGTCTATTCACGAGTGCAATTGTACCAATTATGACATATGTTAAGTAAATCACAGTGTACTTAATTACTTGTAAAAAAATACGTTTTCCCAATATCTCTCACAAAAACAATGTTTCCTCTCTTCGACGTATCCCAAAGTGTTATTATGTACTTTCTGGCGCTTCAGGTAGAAAGTAAAATAAGTGCAGAGTAAAGAGTCTAGCCGCAATCGAAGAATAAGTAGCAACGAGAAATTATGTACAAAACTAAAAGAAAAATCAACGACATAGCGATCGACCGAAATCAACTTGTACCTCCATATTATCTCCACTTATTTTACGTCATTTGAGAAAGATTAATAATAGTCACACACAAATGAAGTAAAATTAGTCACCAATGTATCCAAGAAATTATCCAAATTAAACTGTGCAAAATGTAGCGAACAAAAAAGAAAGAATAGTCTCCATCGAGAGAAAGAGAGAGAAAGAGAGAGAGAGATACACACTGCATTTTCCATTTCCACAATTTGTGCCGTAGGAAAAAGTTCAGCAGGGGTTGCTTCTGTTTCCCCATTGTCTATTTCACGTAAAAGTATATATACCTTTAATGTAGCACGAAGAGCTGAGAGTCTCTTACCTATACGCTTCCTCTGACTGAAACACATCACCAAGAGGAGAAATAGGCAGGATCCGCAGACGAAGATAATTGTCATCGTAACCTCATAGCCATCATATCCGAATATCGAGAACGGCTGTGGCAGTGGAGGCGCCGGTGGTGGTACCGGGCAACTCTGCTCGCAGTCGACGCAGCTGCAAGCTGGAGTAATTTTCTGCAAAAGAAGAGGAGAAAAAAACCCAACTCATTAATCCGCTGATCGGATCGCCCGTGCGCGGTCTTCTACACATCCCGTGTAATCTTGGAGAAAAAGATAGTCCAAATGACACACGCGGCTTCTCAGTGTTACATTTGACAGGAAATAAGAGCCCGCAATCTCCGTGAATGAATAACTTCGCATAAATACATCTTAATTATCGTGCGTTACACACGTCGTTAGAATTTTATTATGTTATTATCTCATCGCTACCGGAGCGAAATATGGTAATATGCAACTTTGCGACGATAATAATATCATCGAGATACGCGAGATACATGATACTCAACGTTCAGCGAATAATATATTTTCCTAACTAGTAGGTAGCTCCGTAGATTCGAATGAATAAACATGAAATATTGTTGTTCTTCTTGTCACGTCCTTATCGCCGTTTTTTTGTCTTTCTTTTTTCTGACGCATATGCAAAGTCCTTAATGTCACATGGAATTACATAATCGTCACCCGGAGTAGTTTAAAATAAAAATTTACAGTCCAATAAATCTTGTTTACAGCGCTCACAAGCAATAGTCATCATGAAACCTGTTCTATAGAGCAAAGGCTCGCTCTTAATAGACGTGTTTATACTAGAAATATCGAGCGGTCATTTCTAATTGTTTCTATATTTCTTAGATTAATACCTTATTTCTTTTGTAAAATAAGGGATTTTGAAATTTTATGACTTTTCGTCAATTTTATCTTTCGTTAAATGATTATTGAAAAGTCATAAAACTTCCAAATACTATTTTTACTATTTTTACTATTACCTGTTAAGAAAATATTTTCCTACAATTTTACTTAACTATCTAAGTAATAAATATTAATTTTGAGCAAAATCGAAAGAAATATACACCAAGCATTACAAATACGGAGGTATTATTTTTTTTATTATTTTTTTATTATTTTTTTTCTTATACTTTATTTATACGTTAATTGAACCAATACATGTGCATGCATAATAGAAAGTGATAAGTATTTAAGTATGTGCATATATCGCGAGTATTATTATCAATTATAAATTTATATTTCCTATATTTTCAAAGCAAAATCAATAATTCTGAAATTTTCTGAAATTTTTCTACAATATCTCTATTAGTCCTTAATGTCACACTGGTTCTTCATCAAGATCCTAAATATGGTTTAAAAGAAATTAAAAATAGGACATTAACCTCAAAAAATATGTGTTAGAAGTATCATTTTTAGTAGCGAATATTTCAGTTTCCGGTCCGAATCGTTTTCTAGTAATTAGATCATATTTAAATCTATATATAATGCGAGAGTTTCAACAAATTTCTCCAAAAATTTTACGCTACTATCATACAACTATCAACTATACAACTACCATAATCTAAAACATAGAAACAGTCATAAATAACAGCTCGATATTTTTAGCGTTAAAAAAGACGCAGGTCCACATTCCGAACTCACTTTTATCGATAAAAGTATCTTAAATATAGCTTTTCAGTCAATCAGGTGGCTAAATCACTTTTAGAATGACTTTTATGGGTACTTTTATCGATAAGAGCGAGTTCTCAGAACATCGACCGTAGAGAGACTGCGTTCATTAACGACTTCGTACCGCTAACGAGTCTAATGGTCTTAAGAGAGCAACCGTGCAACATTTTCAGGGCACATATGTACCTTGTGGGCTGTTCTTCTCTACATGAACGATTACTTACGTTTAGCGCTTTGCTGCACGGTGTGATCTGTGGATCCAGCGGCACGAACGACTTGACGGGTACGTCCGTGTTCACATACGTGATTTGAAACGGCACGTAAACGTTGTTCGCCGCGTCACCCATATAGTAGAACCATTTCTGCGCGGTGCATCTGCTCGCTCCCCATTCGCCGCACATCAAATCCAACGCTAATAACCCGGTGCTCGGTAGTGACACCTTATTACACGAATTAAACGTTCCTTCGAGATATTTGTTCGTTATGTACACATCGACCCCGTTAATGTAACTCACAGCTGCAACAATAGAGAAAAAGTAAAAACCGTTTACTTCACATAGACATCGAGATGTTAATTGGTGAGAAAAATCGAGAAAGGAGTCGGACAAAAAAATCTTTCGCGCGTCATTTCAGTAACAAGACGCTTTGGCTCGTATTCTGAGCGCGCTTACGACGTTAGCGCCCTAAACAAGTCGACTTATCAGTAGCTTTGAATAGGAATTGTACTATAAACACATGTGATCATCAATTTTTTTCTAACGGAGCACTGCTATCACACGAATTTAGGATATAAGCGGTGCTGAGAATGCTTGCATCTCTTGACTTATCGGCACGCTAATATTGTTGTAAGCGCGTAATTAGAATTACAGCATTAGAATTACATATCAGCCGGTGTCTTGTCACTCGAATGAAATTATAGGATTTTCTTGCCGTCAAGTACAGATAATTACCGCCCGCTTGACCCTTCTCCGTGATATTCATAAATTTGCTTTGGTTAACGCCGCACGTGAAATCACAAATATGCTTGACTAAATTATCCAAGCAGCTTGGGCATCTCTTGAGAAAGTTCGACGCGATATTGATGTTTGCGTCCAGCGTCTTGAGTTGGTTCAAGTCGCAGCAGGTGTGAATTCCCTTGCCGTCGTCCACCAGCAAGTGCGGACAACGCTTGGCCAGCAACTCCTGCCCTTCGGACACCAGCGGCTTCGCCGGCCCGTCGTACGGGCAATTCTTCTTGTGCTGAATTTCCGTGTGACATTCCCCGTACCATACACAGTGGCCGCCATCGTCGCCAGAAACCTGTTTTTTTTTTTCGAACAATTACGTTAAAGAATCATAAATAATGAATATTATTTTGCATATCTAATAAATTCAGCGTTTTTATTACGATTTATTATTTATAGATCGACTTTGTGCGCACGGCGGTAGTACAGACGGAAAAATATCACTCCACTATTAAGAATAGCGATTACACGATTTTACACAGATTTACAGTTTATTTGCCTTCTTTTCAGTAATGGTTATCTTCGACAAAGAATATTTTCTTGATAATAGTCTCAAAATATGCTCGACAAAAATTTGTAAGTATTGTAAAAAGTATTTACTACATAAACTTAAAATATATTTAAATTGATAAAAATATTACTTGATTTAAGAATCGGAAAAACAGATAATTACGTTTACCTGATTCTAGCACTTTTTTCTATATATTTGCGGATATGTAAACTTACGAAATGCTTGGAACAAGTAACATTTGCTCGTACACAGTATTTTTCTGTGTGTATCAGGTAGTATCGAAAGATACTTCTTCCCCATACAGATCCAGTGTACATTTAATGTTTATTGCTGAACACTGCAGTCGCATATAGAACGACTTAAATAACATCGTTTGACGCGCGATGAGTTTCACCGGTCGTGCTCGAGGCGCATACAAAGAAGAATATTGCATAAGGCGTCTCCTAATTGAGTTCTTCATGACCCCCGCATTAAAGCCTGATATAAGATTTATTTGACGCAATGAGCTGAATTAATGATTTAATTCGTCTACTTTGTGGCGCCGAGCCGCGAACGAGGAGAAACTCCCACGGGAGACATGATGCAAGTTAAAAATAATAAGCAAATTATTCGTCAATGAGATTCGAGCAGAAGAGGAAAAAACGGATTTATATCGTGATATCGGAATAGAATTCTTCGACGTTTACATGTCTGTCGATATATTGTTTATATTAATGGATTTTGGACAGTGTCTATCCGGTGAACTCGTTGCTTAATCTGCTTTTAGGCCTATTTTCCTCTACACTTTTTTGTATCTTTACGACGAAACAGGTGTTCCATCGGAGGTATAAAAGCATTGTGAACTCAGAAAGATAAAACAGGCGTGATTGTGACGAAATATAAAAACAACACACACGCTCGTTCGTATTACACAGGGATAACGACGACACTCCGTATCAGCTCTCGTGTGAGTCATCCGTTTTAGAAAGAATCGTAAGTCACGCAATGGGCGTTATACTTACTACTTTCGATCGTGTCTGGCACGAACCTCCCCGAAACAAAAATAAGCGTTTTCGATCATTCCGAAGCGAACGACTTCGAATTGCACATACGAGCAACGAAAAAAAAAAAAAAAGTACAACGTTTACATTTCGATATCGATTTTAACGAACAAGACACGAACCTGACATTTGTCGCAGAGATTTTGCAGTTATAGTGTTTTAAGTTTCGGAAAAAACCGTTTCCTCTCAATTTTCCCGCGAATTTCGTCAATTTCCGTCTCGAGAGTACAATTCGTTTACAAAAATTCACGCGTGTTCGGCAAAAACCTGCCAAATTAATTTTTTTCCGTAAAGAAGGTAAGAAATCAAAAAATGCGTGGAAAAATTGGGAAAAAACGGTTCTTTCCGAAATTTTGAAACTGTATTTGCAGTTTTTCGCTCCTCTTTTGCATTCTCGAATGAATAGAAATAATGTCTGAAAGAATCTGCCAAATTTGTATGTGTGGCAAAATTGTATGTGTGGCAAAATTGCGGTTTTACTTGCTACGTTGTTACTACATCCGGTGGTTTCAAGTATCCCGGCTGACAACGGTTACATCGAATTCTGCGGAACTTTGATAAAGCCGCTTGTATGATATTAGCTAATTTTAAACACACGAGCATTAGTTTTCAAGCTGAGCTCATTAACCGGGTAAGAAATTCATTGAACTTTGTTGACCGGCAGCGATTGCCATCACGTAGACACGCATTTCGTAACATTTCAATGAGACAGACTTGTGGCCCTGTTCTGTAGCTTTTACTGTTATTATGGTTAACTTTTCGATGCGTAACTTTCCTGCCACATATTATACGTGCGCAAAAACAACATAATTTCCATTCCACCTTATATTACAAATTTGAACCCATAAATCGTTTATGTTCACTTGCAAATTTATTTAGTAATATCATCGATTTTCATCATTTGTAATTATCTTCATTTAAGGCGATTATTATAAGAAACTTATAATTTACAATATTTTTTTTAATATAAACTTTTATATCTTCTCCTTTCTTTTCATCTCTTAAAATTATGTATTGAATCACTACTTGTAATCGATGTTCCGAGAAGAATGATAATAATAATAAAACAACATGTTAAAAATTACAAAACAGATCTATTGGGTTCGAAAATATACGAGAGAAAAAAAAACGAATAAATTTTCCAGAATAGCATAAAATATTCGAGTTAACAAAATCTCACGCTTGTCCCGTTCAAGGTAAAAGAGCATGCGAAAGAGGACAGCAGTTTGTACTTTCTACCTTTTCCTCTCCCCTTTCTTTCCTCGGTTCACAAAATACGAACATACTCTCGTCTCATTCAGAGTGCTGGAAGTGAGGAGAGTACAGCTGAGAAGAACGATGTGTGAGAGAGAGAGGGGGGTTGGGGGAGCTGTTGAATGATGTAGGGGCACAGTCCGCGAGACAGCGCGCGTTCTTTGTTCGACGGAGAATAACCCAGCCAGCCACCAGCCTGCCCGCGACGCATCGCTAACATCGTTTAGTATTGAATCAATCGTGGCTAATTCAATTCTCCTCCCGTATTCACGTCAGGTTACACACGAGACGATTCCGAGCGCGGGAAGCGAGGGGACGGAACCACCTACGAAGGTGCAACATTGAAGAGACATTGGCCTTACAAGATTTAGCATACAGGAAAACCTCTGTTTCACAACCTCCAGCTGATTAATTCATGTTAAATCACCCTAAATAATAGCTGCAGAAATACAATTTCGCAAAAATCCAATGTACTTCATTGTAGGTCTGTATATAAGGTGTCCCAGCAGGAGAACGCCTAAATATTTCCCTTTATTTTCAATGATACGAGAAATGTTTAGATCACAATTTGAATGATTTCGAAGGAGAAATACCATGGAGTGAAAATTTTTTTCGATTGTCTTTAAAGTCCCAGAGACATTTAGGTGTTCTTCTTATACTGGAACACCTTGTATAGCGATAAAACACCGAGCCGAACAAAACATAAAATTAATATTTTACACGATGAATCCCCGTGTATATTTTATATCGAATGACCGAAAACGGTCAATAATGCCATCCTTTTTCGGCTATCCAGAGGCCCCTTTACCCAGAAAAAAATTCAGCTGGGAATAAAGGTCTCTGATATCACCTCGTCGGTGACGGGACGAAATAATCGCGCTAGAGGCAAGTTATCCGAGTTGTCGAGCCGGTAATCGGTCCAAGGTACACCGGAGCATTTTCCGTTATATGTATCGGTGGAATTCAGACACGAGGACGCCGGTAAATAGGAAAAATCGCGTCCGTGATACGATTCCCGTCGGCCTCGAGCCGACCGTCAGCAAAACACCGTTCGGTGTCTTTCGAGAACGGACGACGTCGATGTCGACGACGAGGAATTCGCCTTCGGACGCGTCGGTGCAACTCAGGAGAAAGAGAGGGAAAGTATATAATTAAATTTCATAAATCCGTCGGGAGGACGGTGGACGACGACGATAGGCCTTCGCGGCGATCGGCCGAGATGACGTCACGCGACGCGAGACGGTACGCGCGCGCGAGCACCGCCTTCCTTCTGCTTCTCGCTCGCTTGGGGTGTGGACGACGATAGAAGGATGTGTAAATCGCGTACGAGTCTGAGGGAGACAGTTCGGAGAAAGAGGGTAACGCGCGAATACATGACACATAGTCACACCTGCACACAAACACGAGCGTCGCAGGAAGGACGCGTAACGCCTTACCACCACCGTCAGCACAGTTTCCGTGATATACATACAGCAAGATATACGTCACTCACCGAACTCGCTAGGCTGGACAAGGTCAGCAGAAGCAGCCCGAGAACACCGGGTGTCACGATCACGCCCGTCAAAGTCCTCCGGCGACGACACGTCGTCGTCGTTACATTAGTCCTATTATGCATCGCGAGCGACGTTGCGTTACCCTTCGACGTTACCTGCACGTCACGCCCGGAACTTGCTGATCTTTCCCGCTCGACGAGCACTTAACCTCCTTTCCGACCGCACGGATACGTTCGGTTGCGCGACGCGTATCACAGAACGATCTTCACCATCGCGCGGTGGCTGATGTAAAGTTGAGTCTGAGACACTCGTGAGACAGCGACAACACAGTTCTCGCGCTTTTGCGTCTCACGAACGACCTCTGATCGACCGCGTCGTTTGACTGCCGTTTATCGTCGTTCGCTGGTGCGTCACCAACTGGACTCCCACCGCTGCGCGACGCTCGGAACGCCACTTGGCGCCAATCGGCCGCGCTCGGTACTGATCGCCGACGCTCGGTCGTTATCGCCGCCAATCGGCGCGACGCGGCAACCCGCAGTCATTTGAATCGTAAATTGCACGCGCAATGTAAAACGACGCGTGCGTCTCTCTCTATTTTTTTCTCTCTTTTTCTCCGTCACCGATGTGTTCCGTGAACAGTCTCCGACTTGATCAGCACCTACACGATCGCGAAAAGGATAATCTGCGCATCGTCGGGCGCAGTGTTTACGAATATAATGTTTACGCGCAACGCGATATTAATATTAATCGCCCTCATCTCTCGACGAGTCGTGTCTCTCTCTCTCTCTCTCTTTATTTTTTTATTCTTCGCTGCGCTGCCAAACGAAATTGGACAGCGCCGAATACACGTGCGGCGGTGTTTGTAAGTTGGCATATGGACTCAATGAGTCGTATCAGTATGACGACTGATAAAAGAAAAACGCGAAGAATTCAAAGAAACGAGGCGAGTGACATAATTCGTTCGTAATCGGCCACGTAGTCGGAGTTTCTAAGATTCGTGACGTTCGGATTTATGAACCTTTCCAAATATGCCAATCTACACCGCTTTTAAAATAAACCGCTTGAATACACATATATATATGTATATACGACAAATAGATTAGAAGTAAGTAGTTCGAATTTAGAAGAGGAACGTTTTGCTTTTAATTAGAAAAACCAGACATTGTTTTTAAAGATTGCTTATTTCCTGTTTCTCTTATCTGCCGATTTTGAATATTTATAGCATGGTGACTAAAAAATGAGTCATCGTCTCAATATAAGAGAAGATAACAAGATACTTTGAAATACTGGTTTCATCGTGGAATTCAATCAATATCTTTACATAAAGATGTAAAAACAGACAAACCGGAAGATTCGGTCTTCCTCGAAACAGAGCGAGAAAGAATTTCTCCCCCTTCTTTGATTCGTTTAATTTTTAAAAAGACTGTATTTTTACCGCTAGAAAGAGAAAGAGCGCGGTCAGTATATTTGTTTACAATCTCTGTGATATTCCTGGAGCACAAACAAATATTTTACGGAATTGAGTCACGGGACAGAAATGCGCGACGCGTCAGAAATGATCAACAACTGTACTCACACCTTGCTTTCATGCTTCTCGATCGAGGAACCTAATGCAAGGTACGCATGGTAATCCGTAAGTGTCTACAGTGCAATGTAATAAATATTATCTTATCAAAGTGTCGCTTCGGAGCAATCCGCGTTGCAATCGGCGATCGACATTATGTAGATGAAGCCAATAATCGCATACGTATTTTTATTCAGATATTTTTCCGAATAAATAGAATTCGTCTATCTCTTTTTTTGCCATCGCACGAACGCAAGATAGTACAGTTTGATTTAAAGTTGACGCGAGCGCATACTTGTTAAAATTTCGATACGACTATAGAAGTCGATCGATAAGATGGGTCAACTGTTACGTGAGCGGCCGAGCATGTCGAAGTCGAAACACTACTATGATTATAAAATCTAACGTAAAAATACTAACGTTCAAGTACGGGATTCTCGGGGTCACACAAACGTTTCGATCGGCCGAAAGTGGGAGAAACAGCGCGCTCATGAATTGTATATCTAACCCGACAATATAAATAATTCAAATAACCGTGAAAATTTAGCAGGAATCTCGATGAGTCTGTATATCTTGTCGTCGGCTCGACGCTGAATTTAAATGTTTCACGATAATATCATTCCCGTAACACACATATGTGTTTCACGACCACAGAAACGGCAAAAAAATTTCATCCTACTACGTAAGATACAATTTAAGCCCATGGGAAGAGTAAGAAGAATTTATATTCTTTACCTCTCTTCACGAGAAAATGTTTTTAGACTTTTAGAATTGTAAGTCGACTCGTCTCTTCATTCAAATGTTATCCTTTGTAAACGTTCGAGCCGGAAGCATCTTATTACAGACACGAAAACATACACACGACGCCACGTGTATGTTTGCTGTTGCCATTAATTAATTCTCCGAAGGAAAGTAAATAGCAAAGCTAAAATTAGGTGGACTTAGGACGTGGCGTTAAACCACGTTTGTCGTTCTCACTCTCTCTCTCTCTCTCTCTCCGCCTTTATTTCTTCTTCTCTACTCTACGAACGTAGAGAACATGCGTTAGAAAAACACGAGCGTGTGTCACAAATAAGACGCGTTAATATTGATGGCAATCCGGCCGCTTGCTAATCACGCTGACTATCAATTCAAGCGAATGTTTATTTCCAACGTGCTCGTTAAATCGTCAATGAAAACATGTGCGCCACTCGCGTAACACGCCAGTTATACGGGTCCTTCGCAAACACCGGAAATATCGTCGGTGCGCGCGCGAGCGTATCGTCTATTTGCGCCAAATTGATTGTCCAATCCGCTTGTTTGCGGAATGATCGCTTTCAGCTGCGAATGGACGGATCTCTTCCTTTGATCCGCGGCCGGCCATCGGAGCGTTGAAGCGGTCCTCTCGTCGTAATTATCATCTCTCTGCTGATTGCGAGCCCCCTCCTTCGGCCCCTGAAAGAGAAATTTGCAATTACAACGACATCCTCGCGAATTTCAATCACTCCTGCTATCATCAGAGATTATTAGAAAGATGTCACACGTGAAAATAAATGAGATTTCTGTTTCTCTGATTTTTCTTTCCTTTCTCAATTCCGCTCGGCACGCTCCTTTAAGAGAAAACGCACCTGAGCGGAACGGAATGTGCAAACGCGTACTTACCTATCCGTCCGTTCTCGCTAATGAGACTTTCTACATTCCTCGGCGTTTTTATCCTTCTCAGGACGAAGCACCGCTCCAATCGCGAGAAACATAGAAGAGCAGCCGAGATGAAGGTACCTATATATCAAACGCGTTAATCAACTGCCAACTGGTTTCAAATTGTGTCTAAATAAAGATGTATTGACGAAGATGCACGAAGAAGGTGCTCGAAGCATCGGCGTGCATTCGCAAATAAAACAACGCGGTCGTAAATACACACGGTCAAGAACAGAACTTGCAACGAAAGATTAAACGCGACTCGTCATATAAATTTCATTGGCTGCGAGATTTCTTAAGAAAAAAAACAAAAAGAGACAAGAAAGAGAGAATAACCCCGAAATTTGAATGTCGGACACTAGGTGGATGTTTCACATTGATTTTAAAGTAGTAGTAGCCGACTTTAAAGTAGCAGTAATAAGGTGAGCCACATTTTCAGTGGCACATCAAGGGGACTGTTTACATAAATTTACGTAACATATTATAATACTGTAGTATTGTATTAATATTTATACAATAGTATTTATCAAGCAAAATTACGTTCCTATACATTTATTTTTCACAAATTAAAATTCCTGCCAGTGAACGGTGAGCTTCCGGATTCTAATGATTAATTAATCATTTCTTTTCTCGTTTAGGACATTCGGTAAAGTACAAAGATGCTATCCTTTATTTGAATAGAACACCGAAATCGTCCGCAGTAACATCACAGTAGTTTTTCATTAAAATCCTAAAGGTGGTTTAGAAGAAATTAAAAATACGACATCAACTTCAAGGAACGCGTATAAAAAGTGTCATTTTAAATTAAATATCTCAGTTTCGAATGGTCAATTGTTTTTTTTTTAATTGCGCCAATAATTAGGTCATATTTCAATTAAAGATGTCTAAAGTACGTCTTATGTCCCGATTTCGAATATTGTGCTGTTTAGGTCATTTTATGCTACTGCTACCTTAAATCGTCGACAAGGAGAAGTCATTTGATCCCGAGTGCGTCTCACTTTTCCTCGTGACGATACAAAATGGGATGCAGGGGTAACACTTGCAAACGCCGCGTCGCAAAGTGACTTGCAAATCATAGATCGCCAATGCGCCGGATTGGCAGGAACGATATGTCACGTACGTGCGTTTTAATCTTGCGGAGGCTGCATGTCTTAGAGGCAAACATTAATTTGCTCAATAAACGACTGCCTGCAACACGCGAGAATCGTACATGTCTTCCTGTTTTTCTACGTCTCGTCTAAAAACGGAAAGAATGGCGTAATTTTTTTCTCTCTTGCTCTTTGCTTAGCCAGCAACATCGCTAACACGACGTATCACCAATTATTATGTAATAACAGAGGTGATTCCGCAGAAATTTTTTTTTTATGGTTGTTATTTTGCAATTGAAATTGCGGCTCTCCGGCTCTGCAACTTAAATAATATCGATCGTGATCTCTCGAACTTTCAATTGGCGACAAAAAGCGGATCTCGACGATTATTATCGATTCGCTTTCAAGAACGCTTCATTCTTGCCTCTCGTCGAGGAAATGAAAGATGAAAATACCTGAAACCTCTTAAAAGCGCGAGAATCATTTTCGAGGCGTAATTTTACACGTGAAAAATTGGAAATCGCGAGTGGAGCCGGTGGAGGCCGCGTCCACTGATTATTTTTGAAGCATTCACACCGCGCGCGAACGTCATAGGATAAAAATATCGTGATACTGCATAAATATTGAACATTGATAATAGTACATACGTATACATACGCTAGTGCCGAAAATCTATAAATAGACAACGTGGTCCTCCACGCTGAGAGAAACACATACGAACTCGTGAACCATGTTTACGCAGGTTGCACAACACGCATTTCAAAATGGCAACGAAGAGAGATCGTTTTCACGCATGCGCCGCCATCTGTCGTCGAGATCGTGCGCGATTTCTTAGCGAAAACGCACTGCTCCTTCGTCGATAATTGACAATGGTAACGAGAAATGGTTCGAGTGACATTTTTTTTTATCGAAGTGTTCGCCAAAATGATGTCGGTTCGAATTTGTCGCCCGAGGAGAGCGGGAACAATCGTCGTGGTGTATTTCTTTCGGCTACACCACGCGACATTTCGTTGTCTTCTAAAAAATGAAACAGGCGTACACATTTAAAATCTCGCGGAAAGAAGGACGGCAAATTCGCGCGAGGCGGTGCAGCAAACGCGCTGCCGAGGGAAACTCGTGTCTGCATTCTGATCGACGAGCAACGATCCCGCGATATATCATAATCGATGATTGCGGCGATGACGCGATTACTTCTCGATGATCCATCTCCGTGTAGTTCACGTTTACGACGTGAAAGAAGCGCCTCGTCCGCGGCGACACGCGAACGATGGAACACAGACGGTCGATCGAGTGAAATTGACGGTACCACAGCTGCCTGATAAGAGGCTCCTACCTAGAAACATGTAAATAGCGTCAGGTGGTCTCCGGGACGATCCGTGTGCCATTTTGGCTGCGCATTATCGCAATCGGGGATTTATGTTTATATCGTTCTCCTCCTCGGTTTGTTGCCCAATCGCGGCGTGTCGTCCGTAAGCAGGCTCGTTTTCGCGAAATTCGGAACTGCACGGGTGAGTAATTTCGAGATCGTATTACGATCTCACGTGACAAGTGGTTTCTTGTGTACGTAACGATCGTAAATTATCCGGCTCATTGGCTCCCTTGGCTCGTTACAAACAATTTCGTGAGCATCGGAAGCGCTTAGAAATAATGACAACGCGCACATGCACGGCTCTCGTTGTTTCCCTTCGGTCTCGCGTGTACGTCGAGTCAACGCGACCCGTGTCGCCCGAGACAAAAGGGAATAATAATAATAATATTATGCTATGTACATTTCGCAGCAAATTTTCCAAAATCTGTTATTTGACGATTCGTCAGACATAATGAAATCAACATTTCCTTACTCAGAATAATACTGTATGTTGGCTACTTGACATTGACGTTGGTTTTCTCAATCTATATTTTTGACAGTAACCAATCGGTATCATTCTGAGACATGTTGAATGATAGATGATATTAATTTTGGCAATTATAATAATTATACAGCAATAACATAGCAATGTCCGAGAAACTTCCGAGTAGTCAACCGCAGCCTATCGTCAAGATAGGCCATTACACCTTAGGCCAGACTCTAGGGGTGGGCACATTTGGCAAAGTAAAAAGTATGTATATATATATGTATGTACAATAGAAGGAGAAGGAAAACTTCTACTACATGTATCTTTCATGTAATATCATTTCCAGTCGGGGAACATGTTCTGACGAAACACAAAGTCGCAGTGAAGATCTTGAATCGCCAGAAAATCAAAAGCCTGGACGTTGTCGGCAAGATCCGCAGAGAGATACAGAACCTCAAGCTTTTCAGGCATCCGCATATCATCAAGTTGTAAGTATCATAGAGCTTTTTCATGGAGAATCTCCTGTCGAGATTGTGACTTTAATCTATACTCTCTCAACTCACTTTTACTGGTAAAAGTGCATCCAAAAGTGACCTGGAAACCACCTGCTTGGCTGAGAAGGCACATTTAAGGCACTTTTATTATTAAAAGTGAGTTAAGAACCTTAATATATAGTGTATCTCTGTTATAAAATCTTCATGTGTGTAAATAATTCGTGTCAGTTTTTTAAAGAAAATATCTTGTATCCAGTACATACAGGTCTTGATGTTTGTTTCTTCTACACAGATACCAGGTCATAAGTACTCCTACGGATATATTCATGATAATGGAGTACGTCTCTGGCGGGGAATTATTCGATTATATCGTCAAGCACGGGAAGCTGAAGGAATACGAGGCGCGACGATTTTTTCAGCAGATCATATCAGGCGTTGATTACTGTCATCGACACATGATAGTCCATCGAGATCTAAAGCCAGAGAATCTTTTGTTGGATCACAATCTCCACGTGAAGATCGCGGATTTTGGTACTTGGATATATATATATACATATATATATATAAAATTATGTCACACGGAATATCGCGTTACACACGTGTGTTACGAGTGTAGATCGTGAAAATATTCTCCCACGAAAATGCAGGTCTGTCAAATATGATGATGGACGGCGAGTTCCTGCGCACCTCGTGCGGTTCCCCGAATTACGCCGCACCGGAAGTGATATCCGGCAAGCTGTACGCCGGTCCCGAGGTAGACATTTGGTCATGTGGTGTTATTCTGTATGCGCTACTCTGCGGTACCTTGCCATTCGACGACGAGCATGTTCCTACCCTCTTCCGTAAGATTAAATGTAAGTCGACGTGAGAGGTCGAACGCGAGAAGTCTCGGGCTCCGTGTAATATCTCCGACTGTGTTTTAGCTGGTATCTTTCCTATCCCGGAATATCTGAACAAGAGTGTCATCAGTCTCTTGTGCCATATGTTGCAAGTCGACCCGATGAGGAGAGCGACTATCGAAGATATTAAGTAAGAATCAATCTCAAGTGGTATAACACAGGTTGCTGAGTCATTAAAAATAATCTCTTTTTTTCGTCAGTTAGTTTTCGAAAGTACATACGTACTAGTACTTTCTTGCAAAGAAAGCTGGACTCCGAGATTTGACTCGAATCTTTTAAGACACTTTGAAAGTAGCTTTTTCTCTAAATCACTCACTTTAGGCCTAAATCTCGGCCTAATGATCGAGCAACCAGAAAATTCATAATTACCACACTTAATATATCACACTTATGAGATGTATTGATCCGTAAATAATCCAAAACACGTGCGATTTATTGACACGTTGCCATTACGCTTACCTAACGCGTTCTCGGTCAATTTCAGGAAACACGAGTGGTTCCAGAAGGATTTACCGTCGTACTTGTTCCCGTCGCCCGTCGAGCAAGACTCGTCAGTCATCGATATAGACGCCGTGAACGAGGTGTGCGAGAAGTTCAACGTGAAAGAACCGGAGGTGCATTCCGCGTTGTTGGGCGGCGATCCGCACGATCAGTTGGCGATCGCGTATCACTTGATCATAGACAATAAGAGAATCGCCGACGAGGCTGCCAAGGCGGAGCTCAAGGACTTCTACGTGGCGTCCAGTCCTCCACCGGTGGCATTCAGCCCGAACGACGCCAACAGCAGTCCGTTGCGACCTCATCCTGAGAGAATCGCACGTATGTAAAGTGCATTATTTAGTCATCCTCCATCGAGCTTATTACAACCGATGTAAGCATCGGTCTCTTACGCCGTTGCAGCGTATCGTGAACGTCAAGGCTCGCAGGGCAGCACGACGCAAGCACAGACACAGGGCGGCAACCGTGGCACACCTGTGAAAAGGGCGAAGTGGCATTTAGGGATCAGATCGCAGTCGAAGCCGAACGACATCATGAACGAAGTCTATCGCGCTATGAAGGCGCTCAACTTTGTAAGATCCACCGGGATGTTCCTCCTGCTTACATATCGCACGGAGTCAAAGATCGTCTCACACTAACATCTGAACGCACGACGTCGTCGTGTCTTTTCAGGAATGGAAAATCATAAACGCGTACAGCGTCCGAGTACGGCACAAAAACAAGTTGACCGACAGGTACAGCAAAATGTCGCTGCAGCTGTACCAAGTCGACTATAAGAGCTACCTGTTGGATTTTAAGTCGTTGTCGAGCGAAGAAACGGAGGACATCGGACGCGGTAAGCCGGTGCCGGATAACACAACTCACGGATAATTACGAAGCGTGATTCGCGTATGTGTGATGAAAGCATACGTGCATTCTTGCAGATCCGACGTTACCGCCTCCGCAAGCGACCGGCCACCACACAATGGAATTCTTCGAGATGTGTGCGGCATTAATCACGCAATTAGCACGATAGCGCGCCTACCCCCTCGTCGGTTGAAACCTGGTACATCCTGTTCTTTTCAAGTTGTATAGTTACGAAATAAACGCAGAGCATTGTAAAACACATCGTGAGCCTTACCTCTACAAGCTCTAAGCTCCAATAAAAGCTATATATTTTTCGAGCTGGATTTATTTCTTAATCGGACTTCTCCGAGATAGCATAGCTGCGCGGCTGAGAAAAACGAAATACCTCTGACGATGTGTTGCATGAAGATCCACACGAGGAGCGGTGTTATACATCTACATACATAATAATCGTTTATTATTGAATGCTATAATTGAATGTTACATTACCACGTTCTATTATAAATTACAACACAAATACATGTTTACCTAAAAGATTATCAATTCTATCGTTTTACCTATGAAAATCGGATCTTCGCCTTCGTGAGAAACCAAGTGTACATGTGTCTTTGTATGTGTGTGTATGTGTGTGCGTATGCTTATAGAAAAATATACGTTATTACATCTTGCCGTATTCAAATTTGTCGCGCGTATATGTCCTGTGAACGTATACAAAACGAAGTCGCTCTGTCGGCCGATGCGTACACGTCGCAGAAGTGACGATCGAAGCAATTGTTTTGACGTAGCCGTATGACTTATATCACGATATCGCTGCTATGATGACTGACGATGATTTAATTCACGGTGGAGAATTTCTCTGAATGAATATGTGTGTAACAATTTTATATATATAATATATATATGTAAATTGCTTATAAATTAATATTTAGACATTTGCATGCTGTTATCACTATACATGTAGTGTCTTACGATGAAAATTTATTCAAGCACCATGTCATTGGAATATCGGTAATTAAAGATAAAATATACATAATGGCACATTTTTCCACAGACCTCGTCTCATTTTATACAAACTACACGGCTAGATTCTCGTAATGCTGCCGAAGAACTGCCTGTTGTCGGTCGATCCAGCTTATCCATACCCTCGCGATTACCGAAACGAGCGTGAGAAAAAAAGGAATACGTACGAAATTGGACCATTCTGCATTTTATCCTTGGTTTTCACACAGTTATCGAAAAGCGAAGAGGACATGAGATTTCACTGATATGGAGCCACACCAGCAATTTCGCCTATATCGTAATACTGCGTGTTTTTCTAGGAAGATTGCGGAGAACTTATGCAACCGAGATGACGACGAACGAGATGATGGAAATGTCAAATGCGCGAATCTGCGAAAAAAAGAGGGCTGAACATATTTCGAGAAACATCGCGTGACTTACGACGATGGGAAGATGCAACGTGAAAACATGATTTCGATGTGGTACAAGCTTGCTTCCTTTTCGTTCGGGATGTTTTACAGTATATAACTACAATATATTGTACGAGAATTTATTGTATGTAGCCCCAGTGTACAGGCTGGTATCGTCGAGCATCGGGGAGGGACATTCTCCGACCGGACACACCGGAGGCGACATTGCATCCTTCTCTCTCATCCCGGTGAAAATTAATTAATTCTATCCGACGCTCCGTGTCAGAGCGGGCTCCCCGACGACGACCACCGGCGACGGCCGTCCTGCGTACGACTATGATCGGCTTTTGATACACAGTTAACCTTTCCATCATTCTATATAAATACAAATTTCTAGCACGGATCAGTTGCTCCAGTTGTGGCACAACCTATGGCTAACAACTATTATATGTACCATGAAACAGAGACACACTTTGCGTATAGCTCGCGGGAGGAGGGACCAGCTCTCTCTGTGTCGTCGTTCTCCACCTGTTGTACCTATCTCAACGACAAGCGGATAGCTCGCGGAAGCGTCAGTAAAACACACAGCGGCGAAACAATGACAAGTATGCACAGTATGCTTTCTCTATCATAGTCACTGTATGACTAGAAGACATTTATCGTATATTCAGCGCGGAATATACCTGTTTTCAACCTCAGGAATAATATAGCCCGTAGGAGAGTACATGTGTACACCTATTAACAAGACGTTTCTTTTCACAAGAAGCATGCCCTTCCTTGCATTGCGATAAATAAGAGAAATGCGAAGAGATATATATATATATATATATATGTATATATGTATATATATATATGTATGTATAACTTATTTACGTTTTATATTATATATCGGTAATATAATCCTCCATAAAATCAACAAGTCCGTGGGTGGGTTGCTCTCGTCGAGCGTGAGTAGAGAACTTCGTGCGCTCAACCGCTACAGGTTTGGAACGTTCGATATAAATCCCTCGATAAAACAATAATAATAATAAAAACCTACGCGTGAGCGTTAAACTAGTGCGCTATATTAATACATGTGTGTGTGTGTGTATGATGTGTGTGTGTATGTATAGGATGGGAGCATACACGCAGAACTTGAAACTCGTTATAAAATTGTAAACTGGAACCGCGCTAGAATGTACATTCTACATAAATACTGCGTTAAAGAGAGAAAAAGGTAATAAAACAAAAATCTCATTGCGCCTGGTGTTTCCTCTATATCTCTGAGACATGATTTTTTCTTTCCCGGTTTTCAATAAAATTCGCAATAAGGACCGAGCTAACATATATATAACTTTTACTTTACATATCTATATCTAATAAAAAAAAACTTCGTAAAAATTATGCTCGTGCTTTGGGCAATTAGCGATGTGTAACGTAAGAATATTGGGGGGAGAGGGGTTGACTAAGTTATTAACACACTGCTGGGATACTAACCGTGTGAATCTCTAAGCGTCTCCTATGCCTCGACGTATTGCACAAGAATCTGGGGTTTGTTCAGCATTTGTAGCGTGCGACGTATCGAACGTAACGTGGATTGTTCGGACCTCGATGTGGTAAGCACGGTCTGCGCGATGGTACATATAATAGATGTTATTATAGTAACCTAAATTGATAATATAGGAGGAGTCTCTCTATCTCTCTCTTTCTCTCTTCCTCTCTCTCCATTCTCTCCCCTTTGTCACACGCACGATGCATCGCACTTGGAGAACTTCTGTTAAATCTCCTGATTGTCCTCGCCGGTCTCATTGTCTACGAATTCTACGTGTGTGAACGGAAAGTGGCCGACCTTACCGTGCAGCTCGCCCTCCCACTGGCCGTTGATATTAGTCTTTGTCACTTTTATTATGTCACCTACTTCCAACTTCAGCGCGGTCTTGTCGTACGCGTTCGGTACCCTCGCCTGTTTCACTTTCGCGAATGCCGGTAGCGTTCTCTGAATGTTCGATCTTCGCGTGACGGTCGCGGCCGTCGCCTGGCCGGCCGTCGTCTCCGCATGCGGCACCTGAGTGGCCGAGCCCGAGTTCGAGCCCGAACTGCCGCCGCTCTCCGGCCGTGAATTGTTCTCGATTATCATGTGGCTGTCCTCGTCGTACTTCTGCACGTACGGCACCGGCACCGAGCCGATCTGCCCGAGGCTGTTTCTAGCCGTCCACCATTGCTCCTCGTCCTTCGACACCACAGTGAGTATTTCACCTGTATTGCAAACATCTCGTTAAGGTAACTCAGATTGACTGTGCGAAGAGATCAGAACTACCACAGGAGGGGGGAGGGAGGGGACTCATCATCATACCTTTCCTGAAGGGTAGATCGTCTGGATCGTTGCCCTCAAAGTCGTACTTTGCGATTACCCTCTGCGTCTTCTTTAGAGCAGGCCTGATTAATGGTGTGGTGTCCAAGTAGTGTAATTTGTAAAAGGCCAAAAGGCTGGGAATGTCCGGGAACATCTGATCGCCTATCCGATACCGGACTTGATCCCCCTGTTGGATCTTGTTGATGATATAGTGGCTAACCTTGCTGTCCTCCCTCACACACAGCACAAAGTCACCATGTATGGAAGTGCTGTCCCGTACCAAAAATACACCGCCCTCCTTCTCACCCATTAACAGGTCGGAAGCGTCCTGCCGCGACATGGCACCAAAGTACCAGCTGAAAGGGAATCAGACACGTCTAACTTAATAACGCAACTGATTAAATTTCTCGGAGAAACATACATATACAATTCAAATTGATCGAGTAAATAAATTTCAGGGGAAAAACATACAAAGCGAAGTTTGCCATTATAGTCAATTGATCAAAGTTAATTGAAACTCGAATTGATTCTCTATCTGCTAGAGCAAAACATACAAAAGATAAGGAGACATTTCAATTAATCTTAATTAATAATTGGAAAAAGTGTTTACATCGGAATATCTCGAATAACATGGGAGGTATTCCAAGAACATTGAAGAAAAATTACCAAGTTTCTTAAATCAGTTTTCTATTTCTACCTTGTGTTACTCGCGAATGACACTTTGAATCATGACTCATATCGCACGGACCAAAGATGATTTATCCAGTGCTTTACGGAATACAAGCGAGCCAGTAACCCCGTTTCAAAGAATCCTACACAGAACAGCTGTCAAAGAATGCCGGCGAGTGACGTTGGGAGCCGTTATTTCAAAACAACATTAGCCCGTTACACGATACGTGTGACACGCCGAGTGCCGCGTCGGATCGCCGGATGAATGAAAACACGAGAGAACTTCTCGTGTGACACGCACCTCGACTTGTCGTACTGATCGAAGGTCGCAGCCATTGTCGCGCCCCGTTGTTCCCGATCGCACAGTCCGAGAGCAGCGAAACGATAACTTCTTCCCTCGTCAATTATCAATTAAACACGGTGTTACGGGGCAGCGGCGATAGTGAGAGCCCGTCGGCGAAACGCCCGCATAGTAAAAACCGCAGCAGCGATGCGCGACACGAATCGCGGCCGACCGTGACACAGATGTTGTGTTTGTCGCGCGATTCACGCTCGCTGGCACGGAAAGCCCGGGGGAACTCCGTTCGCACGTTCCTCCGCACTTCTCTCGGCCACGAGCAAGTATCACTTGTTATCCGCCGAACGTGCTTCGCACGGTGCGATCTTGCGGTGGCGGCGGAACGTCGACAACATGTTGGCGGAACGACGTTGTGTCACACCTCCGTCGGCGTTTCTCACGTGGCTCGCTGACGCGGACGATGGAACGCGAGAGAACGCTGCCTCCCTCGGCTTCCCTGCTGCGTGTAGCTCGCGCAAAATCACCGCGAGCTACATCGACGCGATCGTTCGTCCGCGCGAAACGTCCTGTGAGGCGAGCTGGAACTGCCAGGATCTCTTACAAAAATGGTCGCCCGACTGGCACGGCACACTCGGCGCGCCTTACGGCCGCTGCGCAACGCGCGCGGTCTATCGAGCCCTCGATTTATATCGATCGACTGCGCGCGATTGTGAATCGCACCGTACGCATCGCCCGTTAGTGCCGTATTTTCGCTGGTGCGTCATGGGGGTCGCTTATATATTTAATATTTATCAAGCAAAATTACGTTCCTGTATGTTAATTTTACTACCTGAATGATGAATGTTAACTTGAAACGAAGTTGAGATATATATATATAATATCTGCATATCAAAATTATATTATTGTAAAAGCGGCATCTATTTTGGTTGCACAGAGTTATTTAATTAACAATACAAAAGTCCTGGATCGTATCGGGTATATCCCAAGTTTTTTTATTGCGTGTTCTACTTGCGTTACAGTTTTACATATAAATAATAGCTAATTAATAAACTAATTGATAAAAAAAATATTACTACGTTTTTTTTCTTCTTTATCTCATGGTCCATTTTGCCGGTGTCCCTCTTACGTCTCGCTTTCGATCGGTTGGGCGCTGGGTGGTCGAACTAAAAAATATGTTTTTATTCTCCATTCACTCGCATCTGCTTTGATTTCGGTCTTCATTGATTTCTGTTAGTCTTACTTCCACAAGCCAAGGGCTGAAACTTTATGTCGTCCACGGCGAAGCCACCGTTACTCGCGCTTCCCTCGAGGATCAGTCGATACGGGGTACGCGCCTCGATCGTCACTTGTGCCGCCATCCACACCGGTCGCGGATTGTTCAATCCCTTCGCTGTCAGTGACCACAGCTGCAACGAAACACCAGGACAATGAAGCAAAGAATCCAAAGCAAAACGAGCTATATATAATTCACTCTCAAAAATCCATCCATGAAAAATGTCTCATATATATAAAATATGACCATATATAATTATATATTTTTATACATGACATATTTTATATATAATTTTTATATATAATTTTATATATAATTATATACAATCATATATCATTATTTTTAATTAAATATCGACAATTTTTTCCTGGGAATCAAATTTCAAGCATTTAACATCCTCATACCGCCTGCTCCTGCGCGTCTTCGTTCTGTTCGTTCCCATCCTCCTCAGCGGGCGCTTTGATCACTCGCAGAGTGGTGGACTCCTCCACGCCGAAGGCGGCGAACCAGAAGGTGAAACAGACGAACTCCTCGTCGGGCAATGGGCTGATGACGGGCGATCGCAACTGCACCGTCGTCGACTGCTTGTTGTTCGTGAAGATGTCGAAGAACACGAAGTCACCAGTTGCACCGAACGTCCTGTCCAACAGTTGAGCCGGCCGGTGGGTCTGAAAAGCGCGTTGCCACATCACGGCCCGGTCGTTGTCGGAGGCGGTCGTGTTCTCCCATCCGCACAGGCCCTTCTCGAAGCTGCAGTCCTCCGCGCGCACGGCCGCACTCAGTGGCTTCACTGCAAACGTAAAATTTCAAGGAATTGCTAAGATAGTCCGAAAATAGTCAACTAGCATCCATCCTATTTTAATATTCACCGCTGCAATTCCCAGTATAAAACGCGATATCGTCGATTCCTATGCTACCGCTCGCTCTGTTCGGGCCCCATGTGCCCTCGAATACGATGTTGAAGTCCGTGTTCTCGTTGATGTTAGCCTGAGCGTAGCTCCACGTGGGACCTTGGTTATTGTATAACTGCCAGATCGGCTTGGCTTCCGTCGAGGTGTCGCCCACTTCTTGCACGTACAGTCGCAAGACGCCTGTGAAAGATCAAACATGCGTTACTTTCATTTGGTGGACAAGTCGTATCCTTGCAAGGAGTAACAATGCTCGTCTTAAAAGGAATCCACAGCAATTCATCTCCATCAACTAAAGTAACAAATAAAATAGCCTGGTCGCAAAATTTAAAAACTTGACTTCGCAAATTGAATTTCTCATAATTGCTCACCCAAGCTGGGTCCCGTGGAGTCGATGAACGGCTCGAACATGAAGTACCAGAACGTGATACACAGCGGTTCCTCAGAACCTTTCATCTCCCGGCTGACTAGCTGAGCAGTACCGCCTCCGGACGATCGTGAGCCACCACGTACACGAGCGAGCCCCAGGAAGTACTCGTTGCGTCGATTAACTGTGTGCCCATTGCTGTAGGGCTTCCTCTGGTTTCTCGGGCCCAACACCTGCGTGGACACCCTCTCCCACTCGACGCGGTCCGGGTCGCGCGTGTTGATCCACTCGCACTCGTCGACCTCGAACGTGCAGTCTCGCGGTATCGGAGCGGCCACTTGCGGCGAAACTTTCGAGAAGGAAGAATCAGAGGACCAAGTCGAGAAAATTATCGGGAATAACTCGAGCAGCGCAAACTGTAGTTTCGAAGGCTCGGAGAGAAACCGGTTTTTTCCATTTCTTTTGTTACTACAGCGCTGAAGCAACGAGGACTTACCAGGGCAGGCGCCTTGTGCGTACGAGATATCGTCGATGGCGATATCACCCATGCCGGTGATGCCCACCGACGCCTCGAACATCAGCTGGAAGTCGTCGAGCGAGCTGATCGTCACCTGTGACATGAACCAGGCGTTGCCGGCGTTCCCGGACAGTCCCCAGATCTCCTGCAGCTGGTTGTCCGAGCTGCGAAAGTGACGTAGGTAGAGCCTGAGGTAACCGATCCCGGACCCGAACATGTGGAACCAGAAGTGCGTGCACATCGGCGCGTCCGCGGTGGTAGCCGGGAAGCTCGAGCTTACCAGCTTCGCCGTGTCGCCGGGTCGTCGCGGGAAGCTGGAGTCGATGTACGCGTAACCGCCCGCTGTGGCGCGATCGCTGGAGCTGTCCATCGCCGGACCGGTCGTGGGATTGTCGCTGCCACGGCTCTGAAAACGAGATTTCTCCGGATATCTTCTCGTTTTCAAGTGATCTGAACCGCGTAACAGCCCATAGACGGTCGTACGAAGCTAGTGTACTCACTATGGTCCAATCAAAATCGTCCTCCGCGTCGTTGTTCCAGTCGCAGAAGCCATTGGCGAAGTTGCAGAAGCCAACGCACGACGTGCCAGGCTGCAGGTCTATGTCATCGATGGCGATGTACCCGCGATACAGACGCGACGGGTCCGTCGAGTCCACCGGCACACCTTCGATGATCACCTGCTCGCCAAGACTTAAGTTTGATTCGTGTCAGATTGGTTCAGCGTTAAGTTGATTCAATCTAAAAATCTCGATCCACCATCGACCTCGACGTTTCGCCGACTGAATTGCGACGACTCACCGAGTGCAATTCGGGGAAAGTGTAGAGTATTTGGGTCTGCTGCCATACTCCGAGCGTGTAATACTGCGCGTGCCACAGCACTCGTTCCTCCAAGACCTCCACCGGCTCGCAAGGCACCGGCGCCGTGACATTTTCCGTGGGCGGCTCCTCCTCGAGCTGCTCCTTCTTGTACGAGAACTCGTCTACACCGACGTGCAGCAATACCCGCAGCCCTGCGATACTGAGACCATCCATGGAGTATTTGAACATGAAGCAAGTGCCGGAGACCCCGGTGCTGCCTAACTGTGGACTGTGCAGGAGACCACCGGAGCTCTTGAATTTCAGATCCTTCGGTGGTACGTGCGACGTCTCCACGAAGGCGTACCTAAGTGCAACGAGACGCAAAAAGCGAAGATGCAGAGGAAGGTGATGCACTGTAACGTTTCTGGCTGTGAAGGAGAACGCATGAAGTAATAAACGCGACATTCAAGCTTACCCTCCCTCCATGGTGCCGCTCGTAAAATCGGCCGCCGGTCCACCCACCCAGTTAGTGCCCAATCCGGTACCCGGCATCCACTCCAAGGCGCCGTTACCATTTTGCCACTCGCAGAGCGGCATCGACGGGTTCGGTCCGAAGTCGCAGAAGACTTCGTCGACGGTGACCGTCGGCGGTGGCACCGTAATCGTCGGGAATCTCGCATGTGAACACAAAAAACAGCGTGTAAACCTATTATATAGGTTCAACTAATTAATGGAGATTTAAAAGGTAGAGTGATGAGATAGTATAAAGCTACTCAATCAACACGTACATCTAAAAAACGTCTCGGAGACGTCCTTCAGACACCTTGTTGTCTAAAAGACGTCTTTACAACATCTTGGGGAGTCTTAACATTATCTGGCTACCTGTGCCACCGTCGAGATACCTTTGCGAGGAGGGGTTCCTTTGGGCGAGCGTGGTGGGGTACAGAGGCCCGGTAGACAGGGAGGTTTCCGTGGTGAAGGGCGCGGTGCTGCGAGTCGGCAGGATATCCGGTCTGCCTGGCCACTGCCTGGGCTCGATACGCTCCACTTCGTCCAACGGTTCGCGATCGACGGTATTGGCGGGAGGCTGCCGCGAATCGATGGAATCGGCAGACTCCCCGTTGCCCATCGCATCATTAACTCCGTTGTTCACGAGGCCTCTCCGCCAGTCGGACGCGTAGCTCGCGTTCACGGCGCCCACGAGGTCGACCTGTTCGCCGAGCATCGCGTGCAACACCGTCGACCGGGTCACGCCCTGGGACGAGGAGGACGACCAGCAGCTCAGCAACAGAAACCACCACATATCGCGGTCTCTTTTTCCGTTTTCACCTATGTTTCACAAGGTTTACACTTGGCGTGCGTGTGTCATGTGTCGTTTGCTGCTGCTACTCGCTCATCGGGATCCTCGAGGCCCGTCAATGATAGTCTTGACATGTGGTTTGTCCGGCGAGATCCCCTTTCTTCTTACGACATACGAGAAGAGACTCCTTTACGGGAACTCTTTTACATCGCACCACACATCGTGTTAACGTCGCCAATCCGATTGCGGTAACGTTAAACCGATCGAACGTGAAATGATGAAGGGACTGATGAGGGATTGAGCGCAAGAGTGAGATTAATCCGTATAATCCGCAAGGTCCACTTTGACGTCATTTCATGTCACTTTGTTACTTGGGGTGTATTCTAGATACACGTAAAATATTCCAGAGAAAATATAGTTCAAAATTATTCACCCGTTATTACAGTGAATATATTGGCTCAACGTCTGTTGGAGACCTGCTGACTTTACAGACTCACATTCTTGCGCTGCAGCCTTCAACTTGCCGGCTTCCCTGTACCGTACGAGATCACGAGGAAACGTTCGGACGACGGTAACGCGGCCGACGGCGTGATATGTGTACCAACGAGATGCGAACTGTACGGTTTTCCTGGGCCGTGGTCATCGAGCACGAAACGGTGTATCCGCACGAATCCGCACGATTCCGGCCTTGGTTTCCGGTAGTTACGCGCTTTCCGTGTGCGCTCGTGCACACGTCGAACAATGAGATTCCATCGATGCTGAATGCCGCGGACGAGAGATTAAAATCAGGCTGTTTCCACTGGCGCTAAATCGGTTCCGCGTGTTGCGCTTTCGAAACGCGACGGGATTTTCAGTCGCGTGAGCATTTCAGTCATGGCACACGTGTTCCCGATCATCTTTAATTTAATTTCCTTCCGATAACTGCACACGGTTAATACATCACTGAAGACAACGGAGCTCGCGCTCTGTGTGCGCGTTTATACTTTATACATTATAAAATATGCCTTCCAATTTGATTCCATCACTCGTATAAAATTAATAAGATTGTCGAGAAGGCGCGTGCGATTGATAAGAAGAGTGTTTTGAGATTTTCAATGCAAAACATTCGACTAAAATCATCTAACGCGCGCGCTTCGTGCAACGGAAATATCTGATTCTGATTCGTTCACTCCTTACAACTTGTTACTGTACGGTTTCGTTTTGACGGAAATTCGGCGGCTTCAGGAATTTCAAGAAAACGCGCGGGCCGAACTTGGCGGATTCCCGATCGGCGAGATTAATGATTCGCCCGACATTCAGATATATTCGGACGATGTAAGGGACCAGGAAGGGGCAGAGCACGAGTTGATCGGTGCGAGGTCGACTCGGGCTTTGCTTCCTCAGCATCTTCGATATCAAGTTCACGATCGGCACCGGTGTTCCTTCAGGCAGAGGCTTCGGCGGCTGATCGAACACCAACTTCGTAATTTCCACTAGACTCTAAAACGATGATAAGAAATATATATTCATCTTGGTTATAACTGGACACGCGATCAAATGGTCGACTTATTCAGTAATTAATGCGAGAAAAGTGGAAAATTCGTATGTCGTAATTAAGTAATTTGACTCACCGTGGCAGGATATGGAAGCCTCTTCGTGATCATCTCGTATAATATAACGCCCATGCTCCATACGTCACACTTGAAGTCGTACGGCTGTGCAGTCAGCATTTCCGGGGCCATGTAATAGTAAGATCCGGCGCGACAAGTGATGCATTTTCTATTGAAAGAAGAAAATATGAGGTAAGAAATTAGAAGTTAAGTGGTAAGTTCAACGGACGAGGAGAGAAATTTATGAGAAATTTACGAGTGGGAGGAGGGGTTCCCCTCAGTAAAAATACGGGTATGACAGTATACACTGATGGGCGATACATCCTTAAGTTGATAATATGCAAAAATTGACTTATCGATGCCTACTCGTGAAGACTCTTCGAAACACCGAAGTCGCCAATTTTAACGATATCCCCGCGGCTACCAGTCAGCATAATATTCTCTGGCTTCAAGTCTCGGTGAAGGATCTCTTTCGAGTGAATGTGATGTACTCCCAGAGTGACTTGTGAAAATAGGTACAGAGCGTCCTGTGAAAATATACGTGCAATGTATTTCATGTTTTCAAAGCGTGTCCTCTACGTAGAATAGTTACTTCCTCCTTGAGAGGAATCTTCCGTTTCTCCAGCAAGTCCTTGAGAGTGCATCGAGTCGCGTATTCCATAAGAATGTAACTGTGATTGTGCGCTATCCACGCTCCGTGATAAGACACTATGTTCGGATGTCGCATCTTGCGCAGACATTGCACCTCCTCAAGCACTATCTGAGAGTTATAAAACGTTGAAAGTGTGTTATACTTCTGCCCGAACAGAGACAACTATCGCATCGCGCGTACACCTTGTACCTTGGAGGCCGAATAATTCACCGAGTCTAGATCTTGTTCTTTTATGACAAACGGCTTCGAGTCCTTCTTTCTTCTCACCAGATACACGGTTCTAAAAATATACATTTACACTGTAGCAGAGAGAATAAAACGTTGATTTATATACATAGGCTCGTTTAGAATAACGACAATAAATACCCGAACGTTCCGTTGCCGAGTGTGCTCTCGAATCTATAGTCGTCGGTGCACGTATACATTTTCACTCTCACGAGAGATAAACAGAGAGACGGGGGTGAAAGAATATCTTGGAGCAAAATTGAATCTCGTCTAAAGCAAATGTGAAAACGTGTTCTTTCGACTGAGTGACATTCGCTCTCTTGTTCGTCAAAGACTGTTCGCTTTGTTGTGACGAACCATCTATGTAGGACACTCTCGAGAACATCGATATTATGAATCCTTCCACAACGCGAGTTCACATGCCGTTTGAACAGAACAAGACCAGCAGCGTCGCTTTCGTTGATTTCACTGGATCTTTTTCGCAAATAATGAAAATCGACGACGAATGTTTCCATGTATAAAGATGTTGATAAATTAAATTTACAGTTAGATACTTTTTTTATTTACTCCTTTTTATACAAATAATGCAACGCAGATTTTTCTAAAGCATTTTCACCTATACTATATCGAGAAAAAACATCACGATTATCAAACATATATATATGCATCATACATACATATACACACACATATATATATATATATGTGTGTGTATATGTATGTATATATGCTATATATATATACATATATATATGTATATATATATATATATATTTCTTTTCTTGTCTAATCGCATTGCATGCCCTATAATAATAATGTTGAACCCCAAAATAGGCGAGTTAATATGGATTGTGTGACAGCGGATATCGCGTAACTACGAAAATTAAGAAATTTATATTTAACAATAACAATTTCGGAATGATGCAAATTATTTTGACCATTCTCTATATGACGACACAAAGATACAACGAAAGAGATACACAGCTACTTCATTTAGTGTTAACAAAGCGCTTAACGACTATATGACGTACGTATGCTTGAAAATACCATATGTACGTTTTCGAATCGGCGTGTTGCTGGGAAAGAGAAAGAAACACAGAGATAAATAGATAGATGGACAGAGAAGGGAGAAGGACGGCAGAAGAGATAGTTTATTTAGTTCTGGACTAAGAAAAAAAGAATAAAAGAAGTAAGATGGAAGGGAAGAATAAGTATTTATGTATTATGCGTGTTGTGTATGTGTGTATGTGTGTGTGTGATAGAAACAGACGGAGAAAAAATCAACCAATGATTATTGCAATATTTACTCGCGAGATGAGAAAGCAAACCACCTTATGCCTGGCACAACGCGGGAATAGATGATACTGCAATATATAAATGTATATATCTTTACTCTGATATCTTTTGAACTTTGTCGTTGCCGACCGCATTTCAAGAATTGTTACTAGAACTGTTATTAGACTCTATCGTATTAGGGCTATCGCTCCCGGCGGACGCAGATACGCGTGATTGCTTCAAGCTGTCCAAATATTCCTGTTGCGACGTCGCCAGCACTTGCGAAAGTATATCGCTGTCTTCCCAATCGGTTAGACCTGGAAAATTAGAAAGTTAATTATTAGAAAGAGAGAGAGAGAGAGAGATTGCTCTCTGTGAAAGCTATTAGAAATCTCTATAAAACTCTGAACTCTAGAGCTATCTCTTCATCAAGTATTCCTACGACAAGCGTATCAGGCCAGGAACTTTCATACACACAATTGCAAGCAAGTCGATATGCTTTGCACACTCGATATGGAAGGCATTTTGTCGCAAAATCGACTCTGGGAATTAAATTCCTCTCGAGTTAGTCATTCGAAATGAAGCATCTAACTGGGAATCTTCTCACCGAAGACTTCAGGAGGGAGGCGATTGAACAATGGGATGTCCGGTGATGCGTGCGCCTCCTTGCTGCTTCCTGGCACAGGTTCCTGCGGCGTGGCTTTTACCTCAAAATCCGGCGGCAAGTGGGAACCTTGAGTCGCTGATTGATGCTGCGGCGATCTTTTGCTGTATCGTACCGCGTCGCTGACCTAATGATCACAACGGACAATCTCCTTTACACACGTGACACTACCGCGAGACTCGGCTCCGAGTTACTACTGGTCTGTTCTTTTCAGTTGCATCGCTGAACTGGTGCAACAAGTTCGAGCGAGGCAAGTATATTATTTCGTCTCGTTCAAACTCACCGCACCAGTTCGGCAGTGCGGCCAAAAAGAACAGGCCAATTATTACACATATCGGTGCAAGACGGACCTTTGGAGAATTACGTAAATTATCTTGGCTAGTTTGAGTCGTGGTCGGTGACGAGGTATGGCTACGTTGCTGTCCACGACCTCCATGTGAATGAAAGTGCGAATGATTATGTTGCGCGCTCGTAACTGTGCTCGTACTGCTACTACTGGCTGATCGCTTGATTCAAAAGTCATGAGACTAAGTTTTCGTCTTTCTTCAATAGAGGTACGTAAAATTGCACGACGATCGTGACCAGATCGGGTCTCTACTTACTGCTTTGCGCATCTCGTTGTCGCGCAGCCATTGAAGGTAGCTCTCTCTCGCCACCTGTTCCTCGATAGCCTCGTTAGTCGCTTCCCAGTCGGTGGCTTTGATCTTATCCTCCAGCATTGTCTGTCGTTGAAATCGTGAGGTCAAAACGCGTCGGAAATCAACTCGTCCACTATCTATAATTATATGTGTTTATCTATAATTGTATGTATATATAATAATAACTACCTGTTCGATGTGCAATTCCTCACTCTGACGAACCGCATCTGATATCAGAGCGCGGTCAGCAGCACCGGGATTGTACGCCGGCAGACCGAGTCCTACGCCTATGGTGGCCTTGTACGGATCGACTATGCTGTTGTAGTGACTGTCACGCTGGTACGACAGCCTGATCGGTTCATTGTCGCTTTTCACCGTGGTGTGGAAGATATCGATAGGTTCTGCAAGAAGTTCGATCGATAATATAACAATAGTAAATAATACGAAATAAAAATCCACGTAACGAACAACACGTACCTGTGCTATAGCAGTACAATTGGATGCTACGGTTGTACATTTCCGACATGGCGTGCATTTCTATATGGTTCCCGTGAACGTACTCCAGCCTCTTCCTATTCACATAATTACTGAAATCTTCCGCCGCCACGAAATTCCGGAAGAACTCCTTGTTGGAAGCCTGAAAGTGAACGTCGTTTAATCATCACACCGAGTCGTGACGGAGTAATAATAAGTAACTTATAATTACCTGCAATTACTGTGCAGTAAAGAGTATATTACGTTGTATCGTAACTTACAATATAATCCATACAATGCTTCCGCACAACCCCGTGCATCTCTTGATCGCCGTAAACTTGATCCGCCACTGCTCGAAACAAGCAAGCTCCATCCTCGTCCATTTTTTTCACGATAAAACCCTTTTTCCGCATGTGTTTTTCGAACCATCGGTCTCTCTGTAAAGTGTGATAAATATATTTAAATATACTATATATTTACTTTTCACGCAATCAACGCACAAAATGAATAAAAGAAGTAAATAGTAACATAAAATATTTTTTAAGAAAAGAAATCATGCGTGCATGCTGTAAAATAAACAAAGCAGTGGGGGTCAATCTGACCTCGCCTTACCATTCGAGAGTAAACCATACTAACCTCCTGCCATTCGGCTAACGTGAGATTATTCCCAGTACGCCCTGTGTATTCATCCCCGCTGTTGTAACCATTTGCCAATTCGTGCTCCAGATTTGAAGCATTTCCAACGATGCTCACTCTCCCATTGACACTGGTATCTGTTCCTGAAGAAATCAGGAACTGACGTTTACTCAAGCTCCGTTGTTGCAAGTTTTTTGATTTCGTAAATCTTCCAATCATGTCACGGAAGAATTACCTTGAATACCACTGCAAGAGGCAGCAGGTGGAGTAGCTTGCCTCTCACGTTCCCGTTCCCTCTCCCTCTCCCTGCCTCTGTCCCTCTCTCGCTCGCGTTTGGCGCGTGAGGATCTACCAATATAGCTACTAAAAGATTAGTAGATTCCTTATTACATATATAAAGCGGAAATACGTATCATAGGAACGCGATATTACTCTCGTCATATATTATCTCATACATATTATAATATTAGAAAAAATACCAAAACAAAAGTATTTAATTTGCAATAAAGTACCTAACTTTGACTAAGTTTCAATTAGTTTTTCGCAACTTCAGACTTTAGATCACCGTGTTTTGTGATCTTTTAATTACCTGTGGGGACTGACCCTTTGTCGGTGACGTTTGCCATGACTCGGACCGCTTTCTTCAAAGTGTTTCTCTTCGCGACGGTCTACGCTTGCCTGCAACAAAAGCACCGTATGTTACAAACAAATACATATCTTTGCACAAATTTTTCCATGGAACATTTGCGATTATTAATCATGCACGATAGTCAGTATTTGCGTTACAGCTCATTGCTCTGTCATTACGAATATCACTATCGTTCTCATATCATTAAGTCCAAAGTTGGCCTTGCGTTAATCTCCCAAATGTCTCATCTAATGGTTACAATCATACTTAATATACAAAAACGCAACAAAAAAAAAAGAAAGCAAAGGACCTATATCAGTGATGACGTCAAGGGAAAGGTTTTCCTTCTTTCTCTCTTTCTCTTTCTCTCACAAAATTTATACTTTATACGAGACAGCAGTCAGCACTATGGATTTGAATCCCTAATCAGTTTTTTTATTTGTTTGTTGTCCAATCCTGCATTGGTTGTACTAGTTAAAAAAATATATAGCGGTGGATGAAAAAGTTGCGACACTTTTTTTTTATGAATTTCACAAAGCATGTTGTATCTAAGAGAAAAATGAATCTCCTGAGAATAACTAATAAACAAATTCCCATATTAGATACAGGATGCGCCGAGACTTATAAAAAAAAAAGAAAAGTCACAACCTTTCTGTCCATAACTGAAGCATTTTCTACTCCAGAACTGACTTAAACTGAGCGACATTGTTTCCTGTTCCAGCAGTGCCAGACAATGCTATACTGGAACTTCGATAGTTCCCCTTTCAACACTCTGTTACATGCTTGTTTCACTCTAAAGATGAAAATTGCAAACTAATTCAGCTGTAAAGAACAAACTTTAAATCTGGAGCCACTGTAAACAATATAAGGACAGTTGGGATAATACTTCCAAATAAGAGTGCAAAAAATATCAAGTAACCAGTATCATTACATAATTAAATTGTTGTACTTTTACTCCAATGTTTACAATATGTATTGACGTAAGAAACAATATATCTAAATAGCTGAAGTTACATCGTTTTTATTTTCAAAATTTACACTTAAGTATTATACTTAAATATTTACTGTACAGCTAATCGAAACAAAAATTAAATAGTAAATATAAAAGTACCTTTCCTAGATATTGAAAGACTTTATATATCCATATTTTAATACATATTGTTGATGTTGAAAATAATAACTGTTCAATTCTACCGAGTCATAATATAGTCTGCCACATTGTTCCCACACTAAAGTGTTCTTTATTCCTTGGCTATATGCTTACTCTCGTCAGTTCTCCAGGCTTGCTCCAGTTT
The DNA here is from genome assembly GCF_001313825.1 of Dinoponera quadriceps. Classification (NCBI taxonomy): domain Eukaryota; kingdom Metazoa; phylum Arthropoda; class Insecta; order Hymenoptera; family Formicidae; genus Dinoponera; species Dinoponera quadriceps. The sequence continues at coordinate 1,598,596 of NW_014556488.1, forward strand.
AGTTCTACCGCAGTCCCGATGCAAGAATAGAAAACAAACCCTCAGACTCCATACAAGCCGTGCGGCGACTCCAGCGCTTCCGCGCACCTGGCCGCGCGTTTTCGGTAAAATCTGTCTCTGACTGCCTGTCTCGGTGTGTAACTTGGCGAACGAGGTCGCGTTAAAACATGACGAGAGAGAGAGAGAGAGAAAAGTAAGAGGGACGACGAGTCTACCTGACAGAGAAAGAGAGAAAGAGCGCATTCCACGTTGCTCCTCACCTGATACGGACTGTTCGGCAGCGCAATATTGCCGGAATTGTGCTCATTCTGCACCACGCTGTGATGAACGTCGACCTCCGTGCCTGCACCTGGCTCGCGCGTACGGTCCTTCGACGCGTTCGTCTTCTTCTTCGACAAGATCGTCATGATCGCCGACGATCAATCTTCCACTCTCGGTCTGGGTGACCTTACGCAGTCCGTCCGTCCGTACGTTCACGGTAACTCGTCAGTGTCGTTACGTTGTGGCTCGCGACGAATCACTTCGTTATGTCGGTACAGGCTGCTGCTGTCCTTACACAAGTCGCAACAAGACCGACCGACTCGATGACTCCTCGGCTGACCCGCTTGCCGAGCCACGTTCCGCGACACCGCCGACACACGGGGTATCGGCGAACGCGACGACCGTCGCGCGCCTGTTTGTTATTTCCTCGAAAGAGAGAGAGAGAGAGCGGACAGCGGAGCTTGGCTAATCGGGTTTGCGCCCGATATGCACACCTTCCCCCGAAAAAAGATCGAGTTCTCCAGTCCCCTCGACCGTCGGCCGTTGCGTCACTCTCGGCGAGAAACTCTCGGTCAGGATGACGTTGTCCCGCAGTCACCGTGTGACATGGCTGAGCTGTGCGAGCGACGGCTAATCAGTCCGGTCGTTAAACGATGCCACACAGAATGTTTTGTCGGGCGGCCATGTTCGCTCGTCGCTTTGTAGAATTCAAGATCGTGCGGGTTGCGGGAGCATAAAATTTACGAGATATATAGCACGCGCGCGCGTATGCCACCATGCGTAATGGCGCCTCCACATCGACATGTTCGGGCCCGAGCGCCGGTGGCGACATCTCTGAGGAAACGCGCGAGGCGAGGACCTCGGTCGGTTGCTGGCAAAATTCCGCCGTTCCGTTTTCGCGCCTATTCTCTGTGGTCTGTATTCGGAACTCACCTTTATCGATAAAAGTGCCTCTGAAAATGGCATCACCTGATTGGCTGAAAAGCCGCATTTAAAGCACTTCAGTAGATAAATGTGATTTCGGATTATGGATCTAAATCTGTACTCTTCGAACCTTCTTTCATTTTTCTGTCTTCTCACTTCCACCAAGCGTTGAATAGATCTGCTACACTTTAAGTTCAGACAGTGCAACCTTGGTGCAGCTATAAAGTGCAGACCTCTCGTGTCATTCGCTCCCATTGCGCAATTCAGTTGTAGAAATTTCTACGCGAATGAAGAGAGGCGCTGTCGTCCGTCGTGAAAAGCGGCCATTTTCGTGACGCGCAGTAAATGGTAGCAAATCGGTGAAGGTGTATCGAGGCTTGTCCGTTTGCTCTATTGATCGTCCGAGGAAATTTTTCGAATCGTGAGCGCGACAACTCCAGTTGCTTTTCCACTTTGGTAGTACGCGGAATTCAACGGTGAAAATGAACGTCTGGACCGGGTGAGTTTCATCACGTTTTTTTACATCGAGCACGCCTACATTTTGCGTGTTTGACTTCGCGAAATTTCTGTGCGACACGTCGCCGCCAATGTCGAGGTGAACTTATTTTCTGCCGTGTAGAAACTCGAAATTAGTCCACCGCGCCTCGATCGCTATTTCATTGCGAAAAATTTTTCGAGATACACGGCATTTTTATAAAAATTACACAAGATACGTGACGCACTTTCAGTAAGAAATCAATATTGGCAGACGCACAAAATGTCAACGCTCGGAATAGCTGGAGGCATTTCTCGTTCGACATTTTTTTCTACATGTAGAAAATTATCCGAAAAATTCAAGCGATTTTTCGATATTGTAGAAAGGGAAATGAATTATTAAAATCGCTTAGGCTGTACATATGTATATGTATAGACAACATGACAGGCTTCCTAACCTCAAAAAACGCCAACGTATCTTAAGATAAAAATTGTTCATAACCACGCTCAACAAAACGTTTATTTTACAACTGTTGGAAGTTTTCTGACTCAAGATTGGGTCATTATTTTAGATTTACAGGAAACTTTCAAAAATTGTAAAATAAACAAGTTGCTGAATGCGGCCACTATCATACGTTATGTATGTATCGATGACATGTGTCATGTGTTAATTTTAAAATATATAAAATCAAAGAGATATAAATTTCTTAATTTTATGTTGCATATCACCGACAACAGTTGGCCTAACAGCGTGTTCGATGAGATTGATCAGTTGATGCCTCAGTTTGGCTTCCCCTTTGCTCGAGGGATGCTGGAGCCTTTGCATCATCCAATGATGCAACCACGGATGGGTGCAATGCAGCCACTCTTCTTTAGAGACATGATGAATTTTGTGAGTAAAATTTGCAATCGATCAGCTGTGAATCAGTGACACAATTAGGACCATTATCAATGATAATTAAAAGTATAATCACTCTATTATAGAATTATATATAATTTGTAGGATTTTCCTGTATCAACAATGAGCAACATTAGCAACTTGAGCAATATGAGCAACATGGGCAACAATTCTCACTCATTCATGCGTCAGTCTGTAGTGTCTATGTCTAGTGGTCCCGATGGCCGTCCTCAAATTTATGAAGAGACTATGTCTACAACAACAGCACCTGGTGGCATAAAGGAGACCAAAAAGACTGTGAGGGACTCTCGTACTGGGACTAAGAAAATGGCCATTGGCCATCACATTGGCGACAGGGCACATATTCTTGAGAGGGAGCACAATATGAGAAGCGGAGAATCAGAAGAACGGCAAGAATTTATCAACCTTGACGAAGGTAATTTCCACAGAGTGATATGAGAGTGAAAACAGTAAGAATAATCTTATTCTTGGTACTTTTGACTACCAAAACCTTGTCTTCATGTTTACATGATCTGTGTGTGTGTGTGTGTGTTGTAGACGAGGCGGAGAGTTTTAATCGAGAGTGGGAGACACGTACGCGAAGTGCTGCCTCTGTCTCTGCAATTGGTAGAAGTTCAAGCCCAAATGTCAATAGAAATCGAGCGGACGTAAGGCAATTGGCTCTACCGTCGACATCAGAACCGTCAACAAGGTTTGTTCACTTAGTTTAATGGCTTAGACACGCTCGAATGTATACTTGCCGTCTAACAAATGACAGCTTGTTAAAGGTAAGGATACTTAGTGCAGATCCATTTTTTATGGTGTCGACAGATTATAAATTCGCTTGGTACATCGTTGAATTTTACTTTTTTCCGTTGTTGAACTGTTAGTTCTAGTGGTGGGAGATATAATTTTGCAAATATATCTTACACGCTCGTGATAGATAAACACGGCAATGGACACGTCAGAAAATGATAATCGGAAATACAAGATTTCGTCGTCCCTTCAAACTAATGTATTTCCATTCACACTTTCTGCATGTGGCTTTGAAATGTATGCATGCTTTTAAACATATTGTATTACGATAGCGTGCGTATTGCAACATTTGTTTTTATGGTTCCTTTCTCTCTTCTCTCAGTATATACTTTCCTGTTATTTTACAAAGTAGAACGTTCCTGAACTGCATGGAAAATGGATAAGAATAGTGAGAAGTAGAATCTAATAAGGAAGAATAGAATTATTCAACTAAAAATTCGGTTCTATGTACTCAAATTTCACAATTCGCGTTTTGGTAATTAAATAATAATCGTAATAAACTAACGAAGACACATAAGACTTTTCCAATGGTTGAAAGTAATTCGGTACATGATTAGGAATTCTTTGTTATCTTATATTTTTCTTACACTTATTTACTTTGTTATTTTGTTCATTTTGTTTAGTTGTTCTTTTGTTAAAAGGTTTTTAAAAAAATATTGTTTATCCATATCGATTTGATTGTGCTTTTGTAGTCGACATAAGCCATTACGTGCTAAACTAAATCCTATAAAGGCTGGGAAGACTGTAGCTGCCAAGTTATCTCCATGGTAAGTTTCCATCAATTCTTGCCATCGCTATTTTTCGCTACATCGAAGACTAAATTTTGGATTCTATAAGAAGCAGTGTGGTGTTTTAGAACAAGTGAGACGAGACATATGTTTCATAAACTTACATGAATAGAACATAGAACACAGGATTTCTCTCTGTAATTTACTATCACATAATCATAGAAAACCATATCTCTATTAATGCATGTATCCTTGTTCGTTAAAAAAGAAAAATACTTACATTACATTATATATGCATGTCAATACAGATAATAGTGCTCTCTGCTTCTAACAATGATAAGGGACGTCCATATTTTATGCAATCATATCTTACACAAGTATAGTATACATGTCTTATTGATATTCTCTTCCCAAAACTATCATTTCCACATTAATATGTTCATGTCATTGTTAGTGTTAAGAATATCCAACTAGTCTTAATTTTTAGTGTAATTCTTAAAAATTTAATTTTCTACGATACACGCTTATACATATATATATATATATATATATATATATAT